>NC_053023.1:591855377-591866843 GCF_003073215.2 Triticum urartu | reverse complement strand
CGTGGTTCTCCGGCAGGGCTTCGCCAAGCGCTACGGAGGAGGAGGAGGTGAGAGGGGAGGGCGCGCCAGGGGAAGGGTGCGGCTGCCCTCTCTCTCCCTCACTATATATAGGGGAAGGGGGGAGGAGGCGCCCTAGGGTTTCCCTAGGGGAGGGGCGGCGGCCACAGGGGAAACCCTAGATGGGTTTGGGCGCCCCCACCCCTAGGAAACTTGCCCCCAAGCCGGGAGGGGTGGCTGCCCTAGGGGAGGCGCCCCCACTCTCTCCAAGTTACGTGAGATGGGGTGGGAGGGGCGCTCAGCCCCTTAGTGGGCTGATGTGCCCCCTCCCCTTGGCCCATAAGGCCCCCCAACGCTTGTCGGGGCCTCCGAAACCCCTTTCGGACACGCTGGTCGTCACCCGGTACCCCCGGAACAATTCCAGACTCCAATACCCTTCGTCCAATATATCGATCTTCACCTCCGGACCATTCCGGAACTCCTCGTCACGTCCGGGATCTCATCCGGGACTCCGAACAACCTTCGGTAACCACATACTATTTCCCATAACAACTCTAGCGTCACCGAACCTTAAGTGTGTAGACCCTACGGGTTCGGGAACCATGCAGACATGACCGAGACATCTCTCCGGCCAATAACCAATAGCGGGATCTGGATACCCATATTGGCTCCCACATGTTCCACGATGATCTCATCGGATGAACCACGATGTCGGGGATTCAATCAATCCCGTATACAATTCCCTTTGTCTATCGGTATGTTACTTGCCCGAGATTCGATCGTCGGTATCCCAATACCTCGTTCAATCTCGTTACCGGCAAGTCACTTTACTCGTTCCGTAATGCATGATCCCGTGGCTAACTCCTTAGTCACATTGAGCTCATTATGATGATGCATTACCGAGTGGGCCCAGAGATACCTCTCCGTCATACGGAGTGACAAATCCCAGTCTCGATTCGTGCCAACCCAACAGACACTTTCGGAGATACCTGTAGTGCACCTTTATAGCCACCCAGTTACGTTGTGACGTTTGGTACACCCAAAGCATTCCTACGGTATCCGGGAGTTGCACAATCTCATGGTCTAAGGAAATGATACTTGACATTAGAAAAGCTTTAGCAAACGAACTACACGATCTTGTGCTACGCTTAAGATTGGGTCTTGTCCATCACATCATTCTCCTAATGATGTGATCCCGTTATCAATGACATCCAATGTCCATGGTCAGGAAACCATGACCATCTATTGATCAACGAGCTAGTCAACTAGAGGCTTACTAGGGACATATTACGATCTATGTATTCACACATGTATTACGGTTTCCGGTTAATACAATTATAGCATGAACAATAGACAATTATCATGAACAAGGAAATATAATAATAACCATTTTATTATTGCCTCTAGGGCATATTTCCAACAGTCTCCCACTTGCACTAGAGTCAATAATCTAGTTCACATCGCCATGTGATCAACACTCATAGTTCACATCGCCATGTGACTAACACCCAAGAGTTTACTAGAGTCAATAATCTAGTTCACATCACCATGTGATTAACACTCAATGAGTTCTAGGGTTTGATCATGTTATGCTTACGAGAGAAGTGTCAGTCAACGGGTCTGCAACATTCAGATCCGTGTGTTCTTCGCAAATCTCGATTTCATATTGTAGATGTTGCTACTATGCTCCACTTGGAGCTATTCCAAATGGTTGCTCCACTATACGTATCCGGTTTGCTACTCAGAGTCATCCGGATAGGTGTTAAAGCTTGCATCGACGTAACCCTTTACGCCGAACTCTTTATCACCTCCATAAACCGAGAAACATTTCCTTATTCCTAAGGACAATTTTGACCCTTCCAATGATCCACTCCTGGATCACTCTTGTACCCCCTTGCCAGACACGTGGCAAGGCACATCGCGGTACACAGCATGGCATATCGTATAGAGCCTATGGCTAAGGCATAGGGGACGACTTTCGTCCTTTCTCTTTCTTCTGCCATGGTCGAGCTTCAAGTCTTAACTTCACACCTCACAACTCAGGCAAGAACTCCTTCTTTGACTGATCCATCTTGAACTCCTTCAAGATCATGTCAAGGTATGTGCTCTGTGAAAGTCTTATCAGGCGTCTTGATCTATCTCTATAGATCTTGATACCCAACATGTAAGCAGTTTTACACAGGTCTTCCTTTGAAAAACTCCATTCAAACAACCCTTTATGCTTTCTAGAAATTCTACATCATTTCCGATCAACAATATGTCATCCATATATACCTATCAGAAATGTTGTAGTGCTCCCACTCACTTTCTTGCAAATACAAGTTTCTTGCAAACTTTGTATAAACCCAAATGCTTTGATCGCCTCATCAAAGCGTATGTTCCAACTCCGAGATGCTTGCTCCAGTCCATAGAAGGATCGCTGGAGTTTGCATACCTTTTAGCATCCTTAGGATTGACAAAAACCTTTTGGTTGCATCACATACAACCTTTCCTCACGGAAACCGTCAAGGAAACTTTGTTTTGACATCCATCTGCCTGATTTCGTAAATGAAAATGCAGCAACTGCTAACATAGTTCTAACAGACTTTAGCATCGCTATGATTGAGAGAGTCTCATCATAGTCAACTCCTTGAACTTGTCGGAAACTTCTTTGAGACAAGTCGAGCTTCACAAATGGTGACATTACCATCAGCGTCTGTCTTCTTCTTAAAGATCCATTTATTCTCAATGGCTTGCCGTTCATCGGGCAAGTCCACCAAAGTCCATACTTTGTTCTCATACATGGATCCTATCTCGGATTTCATGGCTTCTAGCCATTTGTTGGAATCCGGGCCCACCATCGCTTCTTCATAGCTCATAGGTTCATCGTTGTCCAACAACATGACCTTTAAGACAGGGTTACCACTCAGAAGTTGTACACACCCTTGTCGACCTACGATGTTTGATAGTAATTTGATCTGAAGCTTCATGATCATCATCATTAGCTTTCTCCTCAACTGACGTAAGTGCCACGAAACATCTTTCTGTGATGCGCTACTCTCTGGTTGAAGTGAAGGTTCAACAACCTCATCAAGTTCTATCTTCCTCCCACTCAATTCTTTCGAGAGAAACTCTTTCTCGAGAAAGGACCTGTTCTTAGCGACAAACACTTTGCCCTCAGATCTGAGATAGAAGGTATACCCAATCGTCTTGTTTGGGTATTCTATGAAGATACAATTTTCCTTTGGGTTCGAGCTTTTCTGACCGAAGCCTATCGACATAAGCATCGTAGCCCCAAACCTTAAGAAACAACAACTTTGGTTTCTTGCCAAACCATAGTTCATACGGTGTCGTCTCCACGGACTTAGATGGTGCCCTATTTAAAGTGAATGTAATTGTCTTTAATGCATAACCCCCAAAATAGGCGGTAGATTGGTAAGAGACATCATACACCATATCCAATAAGGTTCGATTACGACGTTCGGACACACCATCATGCTATGGTGTTCCAGGCGGCGTCAACTGTGAAACGATTCCACCTTGTCTTTAGTGATTGCCAAACTCATAACTCAGATACTTTCCCTTTGATTCAGATCGAAGGAACTTGATCTTCTTGTTACGATGATTCTCAACTTCACTCTGAAATTGCTTGAACTTTTCAAACATTTCAGACTTATGCTTCATTAAGTAAATATACCCATATCTATTCAATTCACCGGTGAAGGTGAGAAAATAACGATATCCACCGCGTGCGTCAACACTCATCGGACCGCACACATCAGCATGTATGATTTCCAACAAGTCACTTGCCCGTTCCATTGTTCCAAAGAACGGGGTTTTAGTCATCTTGCCAAAGAGGCATGGTTCGCATGTGTCAAGTGATTCAAAATCAAGTGACTTCAAAAGTCCATTAGCATGGAGGTTCTTTCATGCGCTTTACACCAATATGACCTAAGCAGAGTGCCACATGAAAGTGGTACTATCATTATCAACTCTACATCTTTTGGCATCAATGTTATGAACATGTGTATAACTACGACCGGGATTCAATAAACCATTCACATTGGGTGCATGACCATAGAAGGTATTATTCATGTAAACAGAATAACCATTATTCTCTGACTTAAATGAATAACCGTATTGCAATAAACATGATCTAATCATGTTCATGCTCAACGCAGACACCAATGCAAACAACATTTATCTAGGTTCAACACTAATCCCGAAGGTAGAGGGAGCGTGCGATGGTGAACACATCAACCTTGGAAACACTTCCAACACACATCGTCACCTCGCCCTTAGCTAGTCTTTGTTAATTCCGTAGCTTTTGTTTCGAGTTACCAATATTAGCAACTGAACCGGTATCTAATACCCAGGTGCTACTAGGAGTACTAGTAAGGTACACATCAATAAAACACATATATCAAATATACTTTTGTTGAAGTTGACAGCCTTCTTATGTACCAAGTATTTGAGGCGATTCCGCTACCAGTGACCGTTCCCCTAATAGAAGCACTTTGTCTCGGGTTTGGGTTCTTGGGTTTCTTCACTGGAGCGGCAACTGGCTTGCCATTCAAGAAGTTTCCCTTCTTGCCCTTGCCCTTCTTTGAAACCAGTGCTCTTGTTAACCATCAACACTTGATGCTCCTTCTTGATTTCTACCTTTACGGCCTTAAGCACGACGGACAGCTCTGGGATTATCTTCCCTTGCATGTTATAGTTCATCACGAAACTCTAGTAGCTTGGTGATAGACTGGAGAACTTTTGTCAATTCACTCTCTTATCTGGAAGATTAACTCCCACTTGATTCAAGTGATTGAAGTACCTAGAGATTCTGAGCACATGCTCATTGGATGATCTATTCTCCTCCATCTTGTAGGCAAAGGTCTTGTCAGAGGTCTCAAACCTGTCAACACGGGCATGAGCCTGAAACACCAATTTCAGCTATTCGAACATCGCATATGTTCTATGGTGTTCAAAACGCTTTTGGAGCCCCGACTCTAAGCCGTAAAGCATGGCGCACTAAACTATCAGGTAGTCATCAGAACGTGTCTACCAGATGTTCACAACATCCACAGACGACGCCAGAGGGGTTGGCACAACGAGCGGTGCATCAAGGACAGAAGCCTTCTGTGTAGCAGTGAGGACAATCCTCAGACTACGGCCCTAGTCCGCACAATTGCTTACAATATCTTTCAACTTAGTCTTTCTCTAGGAACGTATTAAAACAAAGAGCTAAAGTGCGAGCTATTAATCCACAACATAATTTGCAAAGACAATTTAGACTATGTTCATGATAATTAAGTTCATCTAATCAAATTATTCAATGAACTCCCACTCAGATAGACATCCCTCTAGTCATCTAAGTGATACATGATCCGAATCGACTAGGCCATGTCCGATCATCATGTGAGACGGACTAGTCATCAACGGTGAACATCTCCATGTTGATCGTATCAACTATACGACTCATGTTCGACCTTTCGATCTCTCATGTTCCGAGGCCATTGTTGGGGAATGTAGCATAAATTCAAAATTTTCCTACGTGTCACCAAGATCTATCTATGGAGTCATCTAGCAACGAGGGAGGAGTGGATCTACATACCCTTGTAGATCGCGCGCGGAAGCGTTCAAGAGAACGGGGTTGATGGAGTCGTACTCGTCGTGATCCAAATCACCGATGATCCTAGCGCCGAACGGACGGCACCTCCGCGTTCAACACACGTACGGAGCAGCGACGTCTCCTCCTTCTTGATCCAGCAAGGGGAAGGAGAGGTTGAGGAAGATGGCTCCAGTAGCAGCACGACGGCGTGGTGGTGGTGGAGCTGCAGTACTCCGGCAGGGCTTCGCCAAGCTCTATGGAGGAGGAGGATGTGTTGGAGAGGAAGAGGGAGGCACCAAAGGCGTGGGTTGAGAGGCCCTCCTTCCCCCACTATATATAGGGAGCCTAGGGGGGGCGCAGGCCCTAGGAGATCCAATCTCCTAGGGGGGCGGCGGCCAAGGGAGGAATCCCTCCTCCCCAAGGCACCTAGGAGGTGCCTTCCCCTTTTGGGACTCTTCCCTTCCTTATCTCTTGGCGCATGGGCCTTTTGGGGATGGTGCCCTTGGCCCATATAGGCCAAGGCGCACCCCCTACAGCCCATGCGGCCCCCAAGGCAGGTGGCCCCACCCGGTGGACCCCCGGGACCCTTCCGGTGGTCCCGGTACAATACCGGTGACCCCGAAACTTGTCCCGATGGCCGAAATAGCACTTCCTATATATAATTCTTTACCTCCGGACCATTCCGGAACTCCTCGTGACGTCCGGGATCTCATCCGGGACTCCGAACAACATTCGGGTTACTGCATATACATATCCCTACAACCCTAGCATCACCGAACCTGAAGTGTGTAGACCCTACGGGTTCGGGAGACATGTAGACATGACCGAGATCGCTCTCCGGTCAATAACCAACAGCAGGATCTGGATACCCATGTTGGCTCCCACATGCTCCTCGATGATCTCATCGGATGAACCACGATGTCAAGGACTTAATCAATCCCGTATACAATTCCCTTTGTCTAGTAGTACGATACTTGCCCGAGATTCGATCGTCGGTATCCTGATACCTTGTTCAATCTCGTTACCAGGAACTCTCTTTACTCGTTCCGTAACACATCATCCCGTGATTAACTCCTTGGTCACATTGTGCACATTATGATGATGTCCTACCGAGTGGGCCCAGAGATACCTCTCCGTTTACACGGAGTGACAAATCCCAGTCTCGATTCGTGCCAACCCAACAGACACTTTCGGAGATACCTGTAGTGCACCTTTATAGCCACCCAGTTACGTTGTGACGTTTGGCACACCCAAAGCACTCCTACGGTATCCGGGAGTTGCACAATCTCATGGTCTAAGGAAATGATACTTGACATTAGAAAAGCTTTAGCATACGAACTACATGATCTTGTGCTAGGCTTAGGATTGGGTCTTTGTCCATCACATCATTCTCCTAATGATGTGATCCCGTTATCAATGACATCCAATGTCCATGGTCAGGAAACCGTAACCATCTATTGATCAACGAGCTAGTCAACTAGAGGCTTACTAGGGACATGGTGTTGTCTATGTATCCACACATGTATCTGAGTTTCCTATCAATACAATTCTAGCATGGATAATAAACGATTATCATGAACAAGGAAATATAATAATAACCATTTATTATTGCCTCTAGGGCATATTTCCAACAGTCTCCCACTTGCACTAGAGTCAATAATCCAGTTCACATCGCTATGTGATTAACACTCAAGGTCACATCCCCATGTGACTAACACCCAAAGAGTTTACTAGAGTCAATAATCTAGTTCACATTACCATGTGATTAACACTCGATGAGTTCTGGGTTTGATCATGTTATGCTTGTGAGAGATGTTATAGTCAACGGGTCTGAATCTTTCAGATCCGTATGTACTTCGCAAATTTCTATGTCATCTTGTAGATGCAACTACTACGCTACATTTGGAGCTATTCCAAATAACTGTTCTACTATACGAATCCAGTTTACTACTCAGAATAATCTGGATTAGTGTCAAAGTTTGCATCGGCGTAACCCTTTACGACGAACTCTTTTACCACCTCCATAATCGAGAAAATTCCTTAGTCCACTAGTTACTAAGGATAACTTTGACCGCTGTCTTGTGATCCATTCTTGGATCACTCTTGTACCCCTTGACTGACTCATGGCAAGGCACATTTCAGGTGCGGTTTACATCAGTAGTCATACTGTCTACGTAGGGGACGACCTTCGTCCTTTCGTACTGTATTCTGTCAGTGAAGGCACAGTTTCAGGTCACAATTCCGGCACGTTACGCGTAATAGAGCCTATGCTCTTACATAGGGGACGACCTTCGTCCTCTCCTCTTCTCTCCTGCCGTGGTGTCGAGCTTTAAGTCTTAACTTCAATACCTTACAACTCAGGCAAGAACTCCTTCTTTGACTGGTCCATCTTGAACACCTTCAAGATCATGTCAAGGTATGTGCTCATTTGAAAGTACCATTAAGCGTTTTGATCTATCCTTATAGATCTTGATGCTCAATGTTCAAGTAGCTTAATCCAGGCTTTCCATTGAAAAATACTTTCCAAATAACCCTATATGCTTTCAGAAATTCTACGTCATTTCTGATCAACAATATGTCAACAACATTTATCAGAAATTCTATAGTGCTCCCACTCACTTCTTTGGAAATACAAGTTTCTCATAAACTTTGTATACACCCAAAACTTTGATCATCTTATCAAAGCATACATTCCAACTCCGAGATGCTTACTCCAGTCCTTAGAAGGATTGCTGGAGCTTTGCATACTTTATTAGCATCTTTCAGGATTGAACAAAACCTTCCGGTTGTATCACATACAACCTTTCCTCAAAAAAACGTCGAGGAAACAATGTTTTGACATCCTATCTGCAAGATTTCATAAATAATGCAGTAATTGCTAATATAATTCCAACAGACTCTTAGCATCGCTACGAGTGAGAAAGTCTCATCGTAGTCAACTCCTTGAACTTGTCGGAAAACATCTTAACGACAAGTCGAGCTTTCTTAATGGTGATACATTTACCATCATTGTCCGTCTTCCTTTTAAAATCCATCTGTACTCAACAGCCTTACGACCATCCAGCTGTTCTGCCAAAGTCTACACTTTGTTTTCATACATGGATCCTCTCTCGGATTTTATGGCCTCGAGCCATTTATCGGAATCCGGGCCCACCATCGCTTCTCCATAGCTCGTAGGTTCATTGTTGTCTAGCAACATGACTTCCAAGACAGGATTACGTACCACTCTGAAGTAGTACGCATCCTTGTCATCCCACGAGGTTTGGTAGTGACTTGATCTGAAGTTTCATGATCACTATCATAAGCTTCCACTTCAATTGGTGTAGGTGCCACAGGAACAACTCCCTCTGTGCCATGCACACTAGTTGAAGAGACGGTTCAATAACCTCATCAAGTCTCCACCATCCTCCCACTCAATTCTTTCGAGAGAAACTTTTCCTCGAGAAAGGACCCGATTCTAGAAACAATCCCTTATTGCTTTCGAGATCTGAGACAGGAGGTATACCCAACTGTTTTGGGTGTCCTATGAAGATGCATTTATCCGCTTTGGGTTCGAGCTTTATCAGCCTGAAACTTTTTCACATAAGCGTCGCAGCCCCAAACTTTTAAGAAATGACAGCTTAGGTTTCTCTAAACCATAGTTCATACGGTGTCATCTCATCGGAATTACGTGGTGCCCTATTTAAAGTGAATGTGGTTGTCTCTAATGCCTAACCCATAAACTATCGTGGTAATTCGATAAGAGACATCATGGTATGCATCATATCCAATAGGGTGCAGTTATGATGTTCGGACACACCATCACACTATGGTGTTCCAGGCTGTATTAGTTGTGAAACAATTTCCACAATGTCTTAATTCTGTGCCAAACTCGTAATTCAGATATTCATCTCTATGATCATATCATAGATATTTTATCCTCTTAGTCACGACTGATCATTTCACACTTCACCCTGAAATTACTATTGAACCTTTCAATAATTCAGACTCGTGATTCATCAAGTAAATATCTCAACATCTACTCAAATCATCTGATGAAGAAGAACATAACGATATCCACTACATGCCTCAAGCACTCATTGGACTGCACACATCAAAATGTAATTACTTCCAACAAGTTGCTTTCTAGTTCCATTTTACTGAAAACCGAGGCTTTCAGTCATCTTGCCCATGTGGTATGATTTGCATGTCTCAAGTGATTCAAAATCAAGTGAGTCCAAACGGTCCATTTGCATGGAGTTTCTTCATGCATATACACCAATAGACATGGTTCGCATGTCTCAAACCTTTCAAAAACGAGTGAGCCCAAAGATCCATCAACATGGAGCTTCTTCATGCGTTTTATACCGATATGACTTACGTGGCAGTGCCACAAGTAGGTGGTGTACTATCATTACTATCTTTTGGCATGAACATGTGTATCACTACGATCGAGATTCAATAAACCATTCATTTATGTAAGACCATTGAAGGTATTATTCAAATAAACAGAGTAACCATTATTCTCCTTAAATGAATAACCGTATTGCGATAGACATAATCCAATCATGTCTATGCTCAACGCAAACACCAATCTCGATGGTAGAGGGAGCGTACGATATTTGATCAACCTTGGAAACTTCCAACACATATCGTCATCACCTTTAGCTAGTCTCCGTTTGTTCCGTAGCTTTTATTTCGAGTTACTAACACTTAGCAACCGAACCGGTATCTAATACCCTGGTGCTACTAGGAGTACTAGTAAAGTACACATTAACATAATGTATATCCAATATACTTCTATCGACCTTGCCAGCCTTCTATCTACCAAGTATCTAGGGTAATTCTGCTCCAGTGGCTGTTCCCCTTATTACAGAAGCACTTAGTCTCGGGTTTGGGTTCAACCTTGGGTTTCTTCACTAGAGCAGCAGCTGATTTGCCATTTCATGAAGCATCCCTTTTTGCCCTTGCCCTTCTTGAAACTAGTGGTTTCACCAACCATCAACAATTGATGCTCCTTCTTGATCTTACTTTTGTGGTGTCAAACATCGCGAATATCTCAAGGATCATCATATATGTCCCTGATATATTATAGTTCATCACGAAGCTCAAGCAGCTTGGTGGTAATGACTTCGGAGAACCATCACTATTTCATCTGGAAGATCAACTCCCACTCGATTCAAGCGATTGTTGTACTCAGACAATCTGAGCACAAGTTCAACAATTGAGCTTTTCTCCCTTAGTTTGCAGGCTAAGAAAATCGTCGGAGGTCTTATACCTCTTGACGTGGGCACGAGCCTGAAATCCCAATTTCAGCCCTCACATCTCATATGTTTCGCGACGTTTCAAAAACGTCTTCGGTGCCTCAACTCTAAACCGTTTAACTGAACTATCACGTAGTTATCAAAATGTGTATGTCAGATGTTCGCAACATCCACAGACAACGTTCGAGGTTCAGCACACTGAGCGGTGCATTAAGGACATAAGCACTTCTATGAAGCAATGAGGACAATCCTCAGTTTACGGACCTAGTCCGCATAATTGCTACTATCAACTTTCAACTAAATTTTCTCTAGGAACATATCTAAACAGTAGAACTGAAGCGCGAGCTACGACATAATTTGCAAGACCTTTTGACTATGTTCAGGATAATTAAGTTCATCTTATGAACTCCCACTCAGATAGACATCCCTCTAGTCATCTAAGTGATTACATGATCCGAGTCAACTAGGCCGTGTCCGATCATCACGTGAGACGGACTAGTCAACATCGGTGAACATCTTCATGTTGATCGTATCTACCATACGACTCATGCTCGACCTTTCGGTCTCTTGTGTTCCGAGGCCATGTCTGTACATGCTAGGCTCGTCAAGTAAACCTAAGTGTTTCATGTTCTCTACTTCTCTCTC
>NC_053023.1:591836512-591854377 GCF_003073215.2 Triticum urartu | reverse complement strand
GCACCTCCTAGGTGCCTTGGGGAGGAGGGAGTCCTCCCTTGGCCGCCGCCCCCTAGGAGATTGGATCTCCTAGGCCGGCGCCCCCCCTGGGCTCCCTATATATAGTGGGGGAAGGAGGGCCTCTCAACCACGCCTTTGGTGCCTCCCTCTCCCTCTCCAACACATCCTCCTCCTCCATAGTGCTTAGCGAAGCCCTGCCGGAGTACTGCAGCTCCATCACCACCACGCCGTCGTGCTGCTGCTGGAGCCATCTCCCTCAACCTCTCCTTTCCCCTTGCTGGATCAAGAAGGAGGAGACGTTACGCTGACCGTACGTGTGTTGAACGCGGAGGTGCCGTCCGTTCGGCGCTAGGATCTCTGGTGATTTGGATCACGTCGAGTACGCCTTCCTCATCCCCGTTCTTTGAACGCCTCCGCGCGTGATCTACAAAGGTATGTAGATGCAATCCAATCACTCGTTGCTAGATGAACTCCTAGATGGATCTTGGTGAAACCATAGGAAATTTTTTGTTTTCTGCAACGTTACCCAACAGTGGCATCATGAGCTAGGTCTATGCATAGTTCTCTTGCACGAGTAGAACACAATTTGTTGTGGGCGTTGATGTTGTCAACTTTCTTGCCGCTACTAGTCTTATCTTGCTTCAACGGTATTGTGGGATTAAGCGGCCTGGACCAACCTTACACGTACGCTTACGTGAGACCGGTTCCACCGACTAACATGCACAAGTTGCATAAGGTGGCTGGCGGGTGTCTGTCTCTCCCACTTTAGTTGGAGCGGATTCGATGAAAAGGGTCCTTATGAAGGGTAAATAGAAGTTGACAAATCACGTTGTGGCTTTCACGTAGGTAAGAAAACGTTCTTGCTAGAACCCTACTTCAGCCACGTAAAACTTGCAACAACAATTAGAGGACGTCTAACTTGTTTTTGCAGCAAGTGCTTTGTGATATGATATGGCCAAAGTTGTGATGAATGATGAATGATCTATATGTGATGTATGAGATGTTCATGCTATTGTAATAGGAATCACGACTTGCATGTCGATGAGTATGACAACCGGCAGGAGCCATAGGAGTTGTCTATATTTTTTGTATGACCTGCGTGTCATTGAGAAACGCCATGTAAATTACTTTACTTTATTGCTAAACGCGTTAGCCATAGTAGTAGAAGTAATAGTTGGCGAGCAACTTCATGGAGACACGATGATGGAGATCATGGTGTCATGCCGGTGACAAGATGATCATGGAGCCCCAAGATGGAGATCAAAGGAGCTATGTGATATTGGCCATATCATGTCACTATTATTATTTGATTGCATGTGATGTTTATCATGTTTTTGCATCTTGTTTACTTAGAACAACGGTAGTAAATAAGATGATCCCTCATAATAATTTCAATAAAGTGTTCCCCCTAACTGTGCACCGTTGCGACAATTCGTTGTTTCGGAGCACCACGTGATGATCGGGTGTGATAGATTCTAACGTTCACATACAACGGGTGTAAGACAGATTTACACATGCAAAACACTTAGGTTGACTTGACGAGCCTAGCATGTACAGACATGGCCTCGGAACACAGAAGACCGAAAGGTCGAGCATGAGCCGTATAGAAGATACGATCAACATGAAGATGTTCACCGACGTTGGCTAGTCCGTCTCACGTGATGATCGGACACGGCCTAGTTAACTCGGATCATGTTATACTTAGATTACAGGAGGGATGTTTATCTAAGTGGGAGTTCATTGAATAATTTGATTAGATGAACTTAGTCTAAAATCTTTACAATATGTCTTGTAGATCAAATGGCCAATGTAGTCCTCAACTTCAACGCGTTCCTAGAGAAAACCAAGCTGAAAGACGATGGCAGTAACTACACGGACTGGGTCCGGAACCTGAGGATCATCCTCATAGCTGCCAAGAAAGATTATGTCCTACAAGCACCACTAGGTGATGCACCTGTTCTCCCTGCAGAACAAGACATTATGAACGCTTGGCGGGCACGTACCGATGACTACTCCCTCGTTCAGTGCGGCATGCTTTACAGCTTAGAGCCGGGGCTCCAAAAGCGTTTTGAGAGACACGGAGCATATGAGATGTTCGAAGAGCTGAAAATGGTTTTCCAAGCTCATGCCCGGGTCGAGAGATATGAAGTCTCCGACAAATTCTTCAGCTGTAAGATGGAGGAAAATAGTTCTGTCAGTGAGCACATACTCACAATGTCTGGGTTACATAACCGCTTGACTCAGCTGGGAGTTAATCTCCCGGATGACGCGCTCATTGACAGAATCCTCCAGTTTCTTCCACGGAGCTACTATAGCTTTGTGATGAACTTCAATATGCAGGGGATGGAAAAGACCATTCCTGAAGTATTTGCAATGCTGAAATCAGCAGAGGTAGAAGTCAAAAAGGAACATCAAGTGTTGATGGTGAATAAAACCACTAAGTTCAAGAAAGGCAAGGGTAAGAAAACCTTCAAGAAGGACGGCAAGGGAGTTGCCGCGCCCGGCAAGCAAGCTGCCGGGAAGAAGCCAAAGAATGGACCCAAGCCCGAGACTGAGTGCTTTTATTGCAAGGAAAGTGGTCACTGGAAGCGGAACTGCCCCAAATACTTAGCGGACAAGAAGGCCGGCAAAACGAAAGGTATATGTGATATACATGTAATTGATGTGTACCTTACCAGTACTCGTAGTAGCTCCTGGGTATTTGATACCGGTGAGTTGCTCACATTTGTAACTCAAAGCAGGAGCTGCGGAATAAGCGGAGACTGGCGAAGGACGAGGTGACGATGCGCGTCGGGAATGGTTCCAAGGTCGATGTGATCGCCGTCGGCACGCTACCTCTACATTTACCTACGGGATTAGTTTTGAACCTCAATAATTGTTATTTAGTGCCAAGTTTGAGCATGAACATTGTATCAGGATCTCGTTTAATTCGAGATGGCTACTCATTTAAATCCGAGAATAATGGTTGTTCTATTTATATGAGAGATATGTTTTATGGTCATGCTCCGATGGTGAATGGTTTATTCTTAATGAATCTCGAGCGTAATGCTACACATATTCATAGTGTGAGTACCAAAAGATGTAAGATTGATAATGATAGTCCCACATACTTGTGGCACTGCCGCCTTGGTCACATAGGTGTCAAACGCATGAAGAAGCTCCATGCTGATGGACTTTTAGAGTCTCTTGATTACGAATCATTTGACACGTGCGAACCATGCCTCATGGGTAAAATGACCAAGACTCCGTTCTCAGGAACAATGGAGCGAGCAACCAACTTATTGGAAATCATACATACTGATGTGTGCGGTCCAATGAGTGTTGAGGCTCGCGGTGGCTATCGTTATGTTCTCACCCTCACTGATGACTTGAGTAGATATGGGTATGTCTACTTAATGAAACACAAGTCTGAGACCTTTGAAAAGTTCAAGGAATTTCAGAGTGAGGTTGAGAATCAACGTGACAGAAAAATCAAGTTCCTACGATCAGATCGTGGAGGAGAATACTTGAGTCACGAGTTTGGCACACACTTAAGAAAATGTGGAATAGTTTCACAGCTCACGCCGCCTGGAACACCTCAGCGTAATGGTGTGTCCGAACGTCGTAATCGCACTCTATTAGATATGGTGCGATCTATGATGTCTCTTACCGATTTACCGCTATCTTTTTGGGGCTATGCTTTAGAGACTGCCGCATTCACTTTAAATAGGGCTCCGTCGAAATCCGTTGAGACGACACTTTGAATTATGGTTTGGGAAGAAACCTAAGCTGTCGTTTCTAAAAGTTTGGGGATGCGATGCTTATGTCAAGAAACTTCAACCTGAAAAGCTCGAACCCAAATCGGAAAAATGCGTCTTCATAGGATACCCTAAAGAAACTATTGGGTATACCTTCTACCTCAGATCCGAAGGCAAGATCTTTGTTGCCAAGAATGGATCCTTTCTAGAGAAAGAGTTTCTCTCGAAAGAAGTAAGTGGGAGGAAAGTAGAACTTGATGAAGTATTACCTCTTGAACCGGAAAATGGCGCAACTCAAGAAAATGTTCCTGAGGTGCCTGCACCGACTAGAGAGGAAGTTAATGATAATGATCAAGATACTTCTGATCAAGCTCCTACTGAAATTCGAAGGTCCACAAGGACACGTTCCGCACCAGAGTGGTACGGCAACCCTGTCTTGGAAATCATGTTGTTAGACAACGGTGAACCTTGAACTATGAAGAAGCGATGCGGGCCCGGATTCCGACAAATGGCTAGAAGCCATGAAATCCGAGATAGGATCCATGTATGAAAACGAAGTATGGACTTTGACTGACTTGCCCGTTGAGCGGCGAGCCATAGAAAATAAATGGATCTTTAAGAAGAAGACAGACGCGGATGGTAATGTGACCATCTATAAAGCTCGGCTTGTCGCTAAGGGTTATCGACAAGTTCAAGGGGTTGACTACGATGAGACTTTCTCACGTAGCGAAGCTGAAGTCCGTCCGAATCATGTTAGCAATTGCCGCATTCTATGATTATGAGATATGGCAAATGGACGTCAAAACGGCATTCCTTAATGGTTTCCTTAAGGAAGAATTGTATATGATGCAGCCGGAAGGTTTTGTCGATCCTAAGAATGCTGACAAGGTGTGCAAGCTCCAACGCTCGATTTATGGGCTGGTGCAAGCATCTCAGAGTTGGAACATTCTCTTTGATGAGATGATCAAAGCGTTTGGTTTATGCAGACTTATGGAGAAGCCTGCGTTTACAAGAAAGTGAGTGGGAGCTCTGTAGCATTTCTCATATTATATGTAGATGACATACTTTTGATGGGAAATGATAGAACTCAAGCTATAACTATAAAAGTTTTTCAATGAAGGACCTTGGAGAAGCTGCTTATAAAGATCTTGGGATAACGAGACTTATGGAGAAGCCTGCGTTTACAAGAAAGTGAGTGGGAGCTCTGTAGCATTTCTCATACTATATGTAGATGACATACTTTTGATGGGAAATGATATAGAACTCTTGGACAGCATTCAAGGCCTACTTGAATAAGAGTTTTTCAATGAAGGACCTTGGAAGAAGCTGCTTATATATTAGGCATCAAGATCTATAGAGATAGATCAAGACGCCTCATAGGTCTTTCACAAAGCACATACCTTGATAAGATATTGAAGAAGTTCAATATGGATCAGTCTAAGAAGGGGTTCTTGCCTGTGTTGCAAGGTGTGAAATTGAGCTCAGCTCAATGTCCGACCACGGCAGAAGATATAGAAGAGATGAGTGTCATCCCCTATGCCTCAGCCATAGGTTCTATTATGTATGCCATGCTGTGTACCAGACATGATGTAAACCTTGCCGTAAGTTTGGTAGGAAGGTACCAAAGTAATCCCGGCAAGGAACACTGGACAGCGGTCAAGAATATCCTGAAGTACCTGAAAAGGACTAAGGAAATGTTTCTCGTTTATGGAGGTGACGAAGAGCTCGTCGTAAAGGGTTACGTCGATGCTAGCTTCGACACAGATCTGGATGACTCTAAGTCACAAACCGGATACGTGTATATTTTGAATGGTGGGGCAGTCAGCTGGTGCAGTTGCAAGTAAAGCGTCGTGACGGGCTCTACATGTGAAGCGGAGTACATGGCAGCCTCGGAGGCAGTGCATGAAGCAATTTGGGTGAAGGAGTTCATCACCGACCTAGGAGTCATACCCAATGCGTCGGGGCCGATCAAGCTCTTCTGTGACAACACTGGAGCTATTTCTCTTGCCAAGGAGCCCAGGTTTCACAAGAAGACAAGGCACATCAAGCGTCGCTTCAACTCCATTCGTGAAAATGTTTAAGATGGAGACATAGATATTTGTAAAGTACATACGGATTTGAATGTCGCAGATCCGTTGACTAAACCTCTCCCTAGGGCAAAACATGATCAACACCAGAACTCTATGGGTGTTCGATTCATCACAATGTAACTAGATTATTGACTCTAGTGCAAGTGGAAGACTGTTGGAAATATGCCCTAGAGTCAATAATAAAAGGATTATTATTATTATATTTCCTTGTTCATGATGATTGTCTTTTATTCATGCTATAATTGTGTTATCCGGAAATCGTAATACATGTGTGAATACATAGACACCAACATGTCCCTAGTAAGCCTCTAGTTGACTAGCTCGTTGATCAACAGATAGTCATGGTTTCCTGACTATGGACATTGGATGTCATTGATAACGAGATCACATCATTAGGAGAATGATGTGATGGACAAGACCCAATCCTAAACATAGCACAAGATCGTATAGTTCGTTTGCTAGAGTTTTTCCAATGTCAAGTATCTTTTCCTTAGACCATGAGATCGTGTAACTCCCGGATACCGTAGGAGTGCTTTGGGTGTACCAAACGTCACAACATAACTGGGTGACTATAAAGGTATACTACGGGTATCTCCGAAAGTATCTGTTGGGTTGACGCGGACCAAGACTGGGATTTGTCACTCCATATGACGGAGAGGTATCTCTGGGCCCACTCGGTAATGCATCATCATAATGAGCTCAAAGTGACCAAGTGTCTGGTCACGTGATCATGCATTATAGTACGAGTAAAGTGACTTGCCGGTAACGAGATTGAACGACGTATTGGGATACCCACGATCGAATCTCGGGCAAGTAACGTACCGATTGACAAAGGGAATTGTATACGGGGTTGCTTGAATCCTCGACATCGTGGTTCATCCGATGAGATCATCGAGGAGCATGTGGGAGCCAACATGGGTATCCAGATCCCGCTGTTGGTTATTGACGGAGAGCGATCTCGGTCATGTCTACATGTCTCCCGAACCCGTAGGGTCTACACACTTAAGGTTCGGTGACGCTAGGGTTGTAGGGATATGTATATGCAGTAACCCGAATGTTGTTCGGAGTCCCGGATGAGATCCCGGACGTCACGAGGAGTTCCTGAATGGTCCGGAGGTAAAGAATTATATATAGGAAGTGCTATTTCGGGCATCGGGACAAGTTTTGGGGTCACCGGTATTGTACCGGGACCACCGGAAGGGTCCCTGGGGTCCACCAGGGGGGGCCACCTGCCTCGGGCCACATGGGCTGTAGGGGGTGCGCCTTGGCCTATATGGGCCAAGGGCACCAGCCCCAAGAGGCCCATGCGCCTAAGGGTTCTAGAAGGGAAGAGTCCCAAAGGGGGAAGGCACCTCCTAGGTGCCTTGGGGAGGAGGGAGTCCTCCCTTGGCCGCCGCCCGCTAGGAGATTGGATCTCCTAGGCCGGTGCCCCCCCCGGGCTCCCTATATATAGTGGGGGAAGGAGGGCCTCTCAACCACGCCTTTGGTGCCTCCCTCTCCCTCTCCAACACATCCTCCTCCTCCATAGTGCTTAGCGAAGCCCTGCCGGAGTACTGCAGCTCCATCACCGCCACGCCGTCGTGCTGCTGCTGGAGCCATCTCCCTCAACCTCTCCTTTCCCCTTGCTGGATCAAGAATGAGGAGACGTTACGCTGACCGTACGTGTGTTGAACGCGGAGGTGCCGTCCGTTCGGCGCTAGGATCTCCGGTGATTTGGATCACGTCGAGTACGCCTTCATCATCCCCGTTCTTTGAACGCTTCCGCGCGTGATCTACAAAGGTATGTAGATGCAATCCAATCACTCGTTGCTAGATGAACTCCTAGATGGATCTTGGTGAAACCGTAGGAAATTTTTTGTTTTCTGCAACGTTCCCCAACACACCCACCATAAATCTTCCTCAAAACAACCACCATACCTACCTATCATGGCATTTCCATATCCATTCCGAGATATATTGCCATGCAACTTTCCACCGTTCCGTTTTCTATGACACGCTCCATCATTATCATATTGCTTTGCATGATCATGTAGTTGACATTGTATTTTTGGCAAAGCCACCGTTCATAATTCTTTCATACATGTCACTCTTGATTCATTGCATATCCCGGTACACCGCCGGAGGCATTCACATAGAGTCATATTTTGTTCTAAGTATTGAGTTGTAATTGTTGAGTTGTAAGTAAATAAAAGTGTGATGATCATCAATTTTAGAGCATTGTCCCAAGTGAGGACAGGATGATGGAGACTATGATTCCCCCACAAGTCGGGATGAGACTCCGGACGAAAAATTAATAAAAAATAAAAAAAGAGGCCAAATAAGCCCAAATAAAAAAAGAGGCCATAAAAAATAAAAGGCCTAAATAAAAAAATATGAGATAAAAAGAGAGAAGGGACAAAGCTACTATCCTTTTACCACACTTGTGCTTCAAAGTAGCACCATGATCTTCATAATAGAGAGTCTCCTATGTTATCACTTTCATATACTAGTGGGAATTATTCATTATAGAACTTGGCTTGTATATTCCAATGATGGGCTTCCTCAAAATGCCCTAGGTCTTCGTGAGCAAGCGAGTTGGATGCACACCCACTTAGTTCCTTTTGTTGAGCTTTCATATACTTATAGCTCTAGTGCATCCGTTGCATGGTAATCCCTACTCACTCACATTGATGTCTATTGATGTGCATCTCCATAGCCCGTTGATACGCCTAGTTGATGTGAGACTATCTTCCCTTTTTCGTCTCCTCCACAACCACCATTCTATTCCACCTAAAGTGTTATGTCCATGGCTCACGCTCATGTATTGCGTGAAGATTGAAAAAGTTTGAGAACACCAAAAGTATGAAACAATTGCTTGGCTTGTCATCGGGGTTGTGCATGATTTAAATACTTTGTGTGGTGAAGATAGAGCATAGCCAGACTATATGATTTTGTAGGGATAACTTTCTTTGGCCATGTTATTTTGAAGAGACATAATTGCTGAGTTAGTATGCTTGAAGTATTATTATTTCTATGTCAACATTGAACTTTTGTCTTGAATCTTTCGGATCTGAATATTCATACCACAATTAAGAAGAATTACATTGAAAATATGCCAGGTAGCATTCCACATCAAAAAATTTGTTTTTATCATTTACCTACTCGAGGACGAGCAAGAATTAAGCCCGAGGATGCTTGATACGTCTCCAACGTATCTATAATTTTTGATTGTTCCATGCTATATTATATTCTATTTTGGACATTATTGGGCTTTATTATACACTTTTATATTATTTTTGGGACTAACCTACTAACCAGAGGCCCAACCCAGAATTGTTGTTTTTTTGCCTATTTTAAGGTTTTGAAGAAAAGGAATATCAAACGGAGTCCAAACAGAATGAAACCTTCGGGAACGTGATTTTTGGAACAAACAAGATCCAGGAGACTTGGACCCTACTTCAAGCAACCAACAGGGAATCCACGAGGTAGGGGTGTGTGCCTACCCCCCCAGGCGCGCCCTCCACCCTCGTGGGCCCCCTGTTGCTCCACCGACGTACTCCTTCCTCCTATATATACCTACGTACCCCAAACGATCAGATACGGAGCCAAAACCCTAATTCCACCGCCGTAACTTTCTGTATCCACGAGATCCCATCTTGGGGCCTGTTTCGGAGCTCCACCGGAGGGGGCATCGATCACGGAGGGCTTCTACATCAATACCATAGCCTCTCCGATGAAGTGTGAGTAGTTTTACTCAGACCTTCGGGTCCATAGTTATTAGCTAGATGGCTTCTTCTCTCTTTCTGGATCTCAATACAAAGTTCTCTCCCTCTCTCGTGGAGATCTATTCGATGTAATCTTCTTTTGTGATGTGTTTGTTGAGACCTATGAATTGTGGGTTTATGATCAAGTTTATCTATGAACAATATTTGAATCTTCTCTGAATTCTTTTATGTATGATTGGTTATCTTTGCAAGTCTCTTCGAATTATCAGTTTGGTTTGGCCTACTAGATTGATCTTTCTTGCAATGGGAGAAGTGCTTAGCTTTGGGTTCAATCTTGCGGTGTCCTTTCCCAGTGACAGTAGGGCAGCAAGGCACGTATTGTATTGTTGCCATCGAGGATAACAAGATGGGGTTTTTATCATATTGCATGAATTTATCCCTCTACATCATGTCATCTTGCTTAAAGCATTACTATGTTCTTATGAACTTAATACTCTAGATGCATGCTGGATAGCGATCGACGTGTGGAGTAATAGTAGTAGATGCAGGCAGGAGTCGGTCTACTTGTCTTGGACGTGATGCCTATATACATGATCATACCTAGATATTCTCATAACTATGCTCAATTCTGTCAATTGCTCAACAATAATTTGTTCACCCACATTAAAATACTTATGCTATCAAGAGAAGCCACTAGTGAAACCTATGGCCCCCGGGTCTATCTTCCATCATATTAATCTTCCAATACTTAGTTATTTTCATTGCCTTTTATTTTACTTTGCATCTTTATCATAAAAATACCAAAAATATTATCTTATCATATCTATCAGATCTCACTCTCGTAAGTGACCGTGTAGGGATTGACAACCCCTTATCGCATTGGTTGCGAGGATTTATTTGTTTTGTGTAGGTGCGAGGGACTCGCGCGTAGCCTCCTACTGGATTGATACCTTGGTTCTCAAAAACTGAGGGAAATACTTACGCTACTCTGCTACATCACCCTTTCCTCTTCAAGGGAAAACCAACGCAAGTGCTCAAGAGGTAGCAAAGATCAATGATCAATTGTTGTGTCTCTGGGGTGCCCCCCTACCGTCGTATATAAAGGAGCAAGGGGGAGGCTGGCCGGCCCTCTATGGCGTGCCAGGAGGAGGAGTCCTCCTCCTAGTAGGAGTAGGACTCCCCTCTTTCCTTCTCCTACTAGGAGGGGAAAGGAAGGGGAAGAGGGAGAAGGAAAGGGGGGCGCCGCCCCCCCTCTCCTAGTCCAATTCGGACCATAGGGGGAGGGGCACGTGGCCTGCCCTAGGCCAGCCCTCTCTCTCTCTCCACTAAGGCCCATAAGGCCCGTTATTTCTCCCGAGGGGGTTCCGGTAACCCTCCGGCACTCCAGTTTTCTCTGAAACCACCCGGAACACTTCCAGTGTCCGAATATAGTCGTCCAATATATCGATCTTTACGTCTGGACCATTTTGAGACTCCTCGTCATGTCCGTGATCATATCCGGGAATCCGAACTATGTTTGGTACATCAAAACACAAAAACTCATAATACCGATCATCAACGAACTTTAAGCGTGCGGACCCTACGGGTTCGAGAACTATGTAGACATGAACAAGACACGTCTCCGGTCAATAACCAATAGCGGAACCTGAATGCTCATATTGTCTCCCACATATTATACGAAGATCTTTATCGGTCAAACCATATAACAACATACGTTGTTCCCTTTGTCATTAGTATGTTACTTGCCCGAGATTCGATCGTCGGTATCTCAATACCTAGTTCAATCTCGTTACCGGCAAGTCTCTTTACTCGTTCTGTAATACATCATCCCGCAACTAACTCATTAGTTACAATGCTTGCAAGGCTTATAGTGATGTGCATTACTGAGTGGGCCCAGAGATACCTCTCCGACAATCGGAGTGACAGATCCTAATCTTGAAATACGCCAACTCAACAAGTACCTTCGGAGACACCTGTAGAGTACCTTTATAATCCCCCAGTTACGTTGTGATGTTTGGTAGCACACAAAGTGTTCCTCCGGTAAATGGGAGTTGCATAATCTCATAGTCATAGGAACATGTATAAGTCATGAAGAAAGCAATAGCAGCATACTAAACGATCAAGTGCTAAGCTAACGGAATGGGTCAAGTCAATCACATCATTCTCCTAATGATGTGATCCCGTTAACCAAATGACAACTCATGTATATGGCTAGGAAACATAACCATATTTGATCAATGAGCTAGTCAAGTAGAGGCATACTAGTGACACTCTGTTCATCTATGTATTCACACATGTATCATGTTTCCGGTTAATACAATTCTAGCATGAATAATAAACATTTATCATGATATAAGGAAATAAATAATAACTTTATTATTGCATCTAGGGCATATTTCCTTTAGGTACTACCGCGTGAGCAGCACACGGTACTTCCGCACCCAGCGCGGCAGTAATTTTTTACTGCCGCCTGGGGAGCGGTACTTCCGCCCAGGCGGTACTATCGCAATGACATGCGGTACTACCGCGCTGTCGAGGGCGCGTGGGGGTTAAGAGCGGGCAGGGGGAGTTCCAACTCCCCCATACCCATTCATCTGTTTCTTCCCACGCCATCTCTCTCTCTCTCGCTCAAGAATGACGCCGGAGGTCCTCGCCGGATCTCCGACTCCGGCCGCTCTCCTCGGATTCCGTCTGGTGGGATCATTCCCCACCACTCCCTCTTGCCATGGAACAAGGTTCTCCCCAAATCCCTCTCTCTTTGGTTCGTTTGCTTGCTTCTAGGCTTTTGGGGAGATGCATGTGTTCTTGAGATTTTAGGCCAAATCTATGCAAGAGTAGGATGTAGGAGAGTAGCAATGCGTAGAGATTGTGCTTGCTTTGTTTCCCCGGGGTGGATTTGGTCAACCGTAGTACCGCATCGTTGTCACGGTTATGCTCAGATCCAATTGTGGACTCGGATCTGCCGCCGTGCGGTACTACCGCATCTCTGGTGCAGTACCACCGCTCCTCTGGAGAGGTACTATCGTGCGAGGCGCGGCACTAAAATTTTACTGCCGCTCCAAGACACGGTACTACCGTGACTAGGAGCAGCACTAGAATTTTAGTACCGCGCAGCCATGCGGTACTACCGTTTCTATCAAATCTCTCTTGTGGCAACTCTCAAGTGCGAGTTCTATTTGTTTCATCTGTTTTGCTGAGGTCTTTGCATTGATCCTTCTCGCTTCTCGTGTGTGTTTTTGTGTTTTGTGTCTTAGGTGGTGGCACCGGTGCTCCTGCTCGCCGTTCCAATCCCAGTCGTGACACGGGCTCCAAGCGTCTACGCAACCAAGACAAAGTTCCTGAGGGCTCCAATGCCCCCCCCACCCGCAGGACCAAGACCACCGCCACCAAGCTCAAGGAGCCCACCAAGGGTATGGATGAGATTCCTCTTGCTGAGTTTGCCACTCGAAGAAAAATCAACCCCTATGTGAATCCTCATGCCAACTTCAGCGGGAATGATCTATTCTGGACCAAGCAGTAGTATCTCACTTATGTGGATGTGATCAAGGCTAAGCAGACCCTCTATGTGGACATGCACTGGATTGACATGCATCACATGCGAGATGAGAGGAACCGTGATTACTTTGGTGATGCTCTGGACCTCGTGGAGCAGTTTGGCATTGAGCATGTGATCTCATTCCATTTGGATTATGACCCTGAGATTGTGGCCTAGTTCTTTGCCACGGTCCACTTCCATGTTGATGAGGCACGGAGGATGACCTGGATTACCAACGGACAACGACTGACTGCTACATGGAAGGACTTCATGGATTTGCTTCAGGTTCTCGACGAGGGGCTCAACACACCCGTTGGTGTACGCCCTCATGCCAATCCCGAGTCAGCCAACAAGGATAAGCTTCTACCCTACTATGTTGAGAAATCGCTTCCCAGTGGCAAGAAGACATGGGCATTGAACCCCTTCCTCGACATCATGTATCGCGTCTTCTGCGACTCTCTCTTTCCCCGCATTGGTGACAAGGACAAAGTGCATGCCTATCTTGTGGATATGATGCTCATCTGTGAGGAGGCTCGTCTCTCTCAGACTCAACCACTTGATGTCTCACACATCATGTGATGTGAGCTTCAGTTTGCAATGTTCACCCGTAAGGTTCCCATCTATGAACCTTACCTGTTTCTGCTGATCTCGAGGACTTGGGAGAAGCTCCTTCCCAATTATGAGTTTCTTGCCCCTGCCTGGTTTCGTCATGACCCCATCCGGCTCTGTATCAAGCCCACTGCCAACACTACTACCCGTGCTGAGGCAGCGGCTGCTCAGATGGATGTGGATGCAGATGAGGTTGAGGAGGAGGACGCTGATAAGGACAGCTCTGCTGGCTACTCACCTTCATCTTCCGAGCCCTCTTGGGCTAAGAAGCTGAAGAACAAGATGAAGGCTATGTTCTGCATGCAGGCCAAGGGGCAGTACCGGTCTCATGTTGCTCAGAAGGAGAGTCACCGCCGCTATAAGCGGATCTTGGGGGCGTTTGGTGAGCAGATATCCAGCGGATCTGAGAGGGTCATCACGCCAGAGGTAGCCTGGATGGCGAAGCAGGGCTACAAGTGGACTGACTCTGAGGAGGATCAGGAGGAGACAGTCCCAACTACCGAGTCTGACGAGGAGCATGCGAGTGATTACTCCGCTTGAGCCACCACTTGTGTTGTAGGCTTCCTCTCTGCCTTTTTGGCGTCTCGATGCCAAAGGGGGAGAGAGTGTAGGATTTGCAAGTCATGTTTGTTTTGTGTGTCGTTTGCTTTTGTTCCGTTGAACCTCGTTTGCTTTGGTTTGGTTTGCGCTTGTGAGACCTATCTATCATATGGTGTAAGACATATGCACTCTATCATACCTTATTGAGCCTATGTTATCTTGTGCTATTTATATTATGCTCATATGTCCTATCTTGCTTAGTGTTAGCCTTTTTGTTGCAAGATATGCCTTGTCTCTAAAATATAGGGGGAGTGTTGATCCTAGTATGTGCCGTGCAGTCCAAAGCACTCATCGAGATAGCACACATCTAGGGGGAGCCCATCTATATTTTAGAGGTATGGGGTTTGCCCATGCTTTATGTTGTCTCTTTTATGCAAATCCTGTGTTGTCATCAATCCACCAAAAAGGGGGAGATTGTAAGGGCATATTTATCCCTTAGTTGTTTTGGTGATTGATGACAATGTTTTTGCAGACTAATCGTGTGCTTTGAGTATTTCAGACATTTCATCACTAGGCACAAGACATTTTGGTGCCCCTCGAAGATTGTTGAAGACGGCGTTTCTCTACATTTCTTTTCGGTGGATTTGAATCGTAGGAAAGCCGTACTATTAGAGGGGATCTGCTTTGAAAAGGTTTGGGTGGAATCATCACGTACACATCTTCTCCTTTGCACCGCCTTTCCTTTGGCACTTTGGAGCATCCTCCGTCTTTTCTCGTCTATGCAAATTGTCGTGTTGGCTGAGCTTGGGCATGCGGTAGTACTGCTCCTAGGAGTGGTAGTACCGCAGGCCCTTGTGGTAATACCGGGCCCAGGCGCAGTAGTATCGCAAGCACCCATGGTAGTACCGCTCCTTTGGAGTTGTAGTACCGTTGCCCCAGGCCAGGCGCTGCTGCGGCTGCAGTAGTAGGAGCGGATGTGATTTTTTACATCCGCGCCCTACGTGGTAGTACCGCGCCCTGTGCACGGTAGTACCTTGCGTTGTGGTCTGGCTCAGCAGCCTGTGCGGCATTAGGAGCGGATGTAATTTTTTACATCCGCACCCCGTGCGGTAGTACCGCCCCTGGCACACGGTACTACCATGTCAGATTTTTGCATTGACTCCAACTCAACGGAAGTTGCCATGGATGTATTTTTATATGTCTGTGCCTTCTCAAAAACTGGAACATCCCTGCCTTGCGGTAGTACCACAAGGGGAACGGTAGTACCACGCCAGCGGTTCTACCGCCCTCTGCTTCAGTGCATTTGGGCTGTCCTGGTTTGTGCTGCTCGGGAGGTAGTACCGCGGGGCCCTGCGGTAGTACCGCATGACCCTGCGGTAGTACCGCGGCCCTGGCGCGGTAGTACCGTGCTACGCAGGCTGGGTTGGTGGATAACGGTTGGATTTGTTCTTCCACTATATAAGGGGTGTCTTCTTCTCCGAGTTGACTATCTCTTCCATCCCCAAGCTCCATTATTGCTCCAAGCTCCATTTTCGCCCGATCTCTCTCCCTAGCCAATCAAACTTGTTGATTCTCTAGGGATTGGTTGAGAAGGCCTAGATCTACACTTCCACCAAGAGAAATTTGATTCCCCCCACTCATCCCTTGCGGGTCTTGTTACTCTTGGGTGTTTGAGCACCCTAGACGGTTGAGGTCACCGCAGAGCCATATTCCATTGTGGTGAAGCTTTGCGGTATCGTTGGGAGCCTCCAATTAAGTTGTGGAGATAGCCCCAACCTTGTTTGTAAAGGTCCGATCGCCGCCTCCAAGGGCACCATTAGTGGAATCACGGCACCTTGCATTGTGTGAGGGTATGAGGAGAATACAGTGGCCCTAGTGGCTTCTTGGGGAGCATTGTGCCTCCACACCGCTCCAACAGAGACGTACTTCCCTTCAAAAGGAAGGAACTTCAGTAACACATCCTCATCTAAACCGGCTCCACTCTTGGTTATCTCGTGCCTTTACTTGTCCAAGCTTATTTGTGATATATCCCTTACTTGCTTGTGTACTTGTTCTTGTTGCATCATATAGGTTGCTCACCTAGTTGCATATCTAGACAACCTACTTTGATGCGAAGTTTAAATTGGTAAAAAAAAGTTAAAAATTGTTAGTTGCCTATTCACCCCCCTCTAGTCAACTATATCGATCCTTTCAGTATGTACACCAAGATAATACTTTTCAACTACCATACCAATCTTATTGATAACAAAGTTTGGTATGGCCTTTCTTGGAAATATGCCCTAGAGGCAATAATAAAAGCATTATTATTATATTTCCTTGTTCATGATAATTGTCTTTATTCATGCTATAATTGTGTTATCCGGAAATCGTAATACATGTGTGAATAATAGACACCAACATGTCCCTAGTAAGCCTCTAGTTGACTAGCTCGTTGATCAACAGATAGTCATGGTTTCCTGACTATGGACATTGGATGTCATTGATAACGAGATCACATCGTTAGGAGAATGATGTGATGGACAAGACCCAATCCTAAACATAGCACAAGATCGTATAGTTCGTTTGCTAGAGTTTTCCAATGTCAAGTATCTTTTCCTTAGACCATAAGATCGTGTAACTCCCGGATACCGTAGGAGTGCTTTGGGTGTACCAAACGTCACAACGTAACTGGGTGACTATAAAGGTACACTACGGGTATCTCCGAAAGTGTCTGTTGGGTTGACACGGATCAAGACTGGGATTTGTCACTCCGTATGACGGAGAGGTATCACTGGGCCCACTCGGTAATGCATCATCATAATGAGCTCAAAGTGACCAAGTGTCTGGTCACAGGATCATGCATTACGGTACGAGTAAAGTGACTTGCCGGTAACGAGATTGAACGAGGTATTGGGATACCGACGATCGAATCTCGGGCAAGTAACATACCGATTGACAAAGGGAATTGTATACGGGGTTGCTTGAATCCTCGACATCGTGGTTCATCCGATGAGATCATCGAGGAGCATGTGGGAGCCAACATGGGTATCCAGATCCCGTTGTTGGTTATTGACCGGAGAGCGATCTCGGTCATGTCTACATGTCTCCCAAACCCGTAGGGTCTACACACTTAAGGTTTGGTGACGCTAGGGTTGTAGGGATATGTATATGCAGTAACCTGAATGTTGTTCGGAGTCCCAGATGAGATCCCGGACGTCACGAGGAGTTCCGGAATGGTCCGGAGGTAAAGAATTATATATAGGAAGTGCTATTTCGGGCATCGGGACAAGTTTCGGGGTCACCGGTATTGTACCGGGACCACCGGAAGGGTCCCGGGGGTCCACCGGGTGGGGCCACCTGCCCTGGGGGGCCACATGGGCTGTAGGGGGTGCGCCTTGGCCTATATGGGCCAAGGTCACCAGCCCCAAGAGGCCCATGCGCCTAGGGTTATAGAAGGGAAGAGTCCCAAAGGGGGAAGGCACCTCCTAGGTGCCTTGGGGAGGAGGGAGTCCTCCCTTGGCCGCCGCCCCCTAGGAGATTGGATCTCCTAGGCCGGCGCCCCCCCTGGGCTCCCTATATATAGTGGGGGAAGGAGGGCCTCTCAACCACGCCTTTGGTGCCTCCCTCTCCCTCTCCAACACATCCTCCTCCTCCATAGTGCTTAGCGAAGC
>NC_053023.1:591813099-591835512 GCF_003073215.2 Triticum urartu | reverse complement strand
CGATCCTCGAAGAAGAGAGTATCCTTGTCATCAAGGCGGTAGCACTTGTACTTGGGTTGACTCTTGGCAATCCCAATCTTCATCTTCTTCACCATCATCGAAGCTGAGCTTGGCGAATCTGGTCTTCCAAGGTAGGAGAGACTTGAAGGTTGGCGAGGAAACCTTGAGGAACAACTTGCAGATTAAGTTTGCGGAAAGCTTCACAAAGCTCGGGTTGATAAGGCTTGAGAATCAGACTGTTGCAATAAGCCTTTTGCTCAATGCGTCAGCAATCACATTGGCCTTGCCTGGAGTATACTCGATACTCGGATTATACTCTTGAATCATTTCGACCCATCGAGTTTGCCTGAGGTTGAGATTAGGCTGAGTGAAGATGTACTTGAGACTCTTGTGGTCAGTGAAGATGTCCACTTTTCTTCCCAATAAGAGATGTCTCCAAGTCAAAAGAGCATGCACAACTGCCGCCAACTCGAGATCATGAGTGGGGTAGTTCTTCTCATTGGGCTTCAACTGGCGAGAGGTATAAGCAACAACTTTCTTCTCTTGCATCAATACTGCGCCAAGACCTTGGAGAGAGGCATCACAAAAGACCTCGTACGGCTTGGATTCATCAGGCGGAGTCAGAACTGGAGCAGTGATCAATTTCTCTTTCAAAGTGTTGAAAGCAATGTCACACTCCGGAGACCAAACGTACTTGACGTGCTTCTGGAGAAGATTTGAGAGAGGCTTCGCGATCTTAGAAAAGTTTTCAACGAATCTTCGACAGTAGCTTGCGAGACCGAGGAAGCTACGGAGTTGCTTCACGTTCTGAGGAGGTTCCCAATTCACAATTGCAGACACCTTCTCAGGATTCACCGCAATGCCCTTGGCAGAGATGATATGACCAAGATAAAGAACCTCATCGAGCCAAAATTCGCACTTGGAGAACTTGGCGTAGAACTGGTGTTCCCTCAGCTTATCGAGTACCAAACGCAAGTGCTTGGCATGATCTTCCTTGTTCTTCGAGAAAACCAGAATGTCGTCGAGATAGACCAAAACGAAGTCATTGGTGTAGGCGTTGAAGATGAAGTTCATCATGCGAGAGAAAGTCGGAGGAGCGTTGACGAGGCCAAAAGACATGACAGTGTATTCATATGAACCATAGCTTGTCCTGAAAGCCGTCTTGGGAATATCTTGCTCACGGATTCGAATCTGATGATAACCCATACGGAGATCAAGCTTGGAGAATACTTGGGCACCTTTGAGTTGTTCGAACAGCTCATTGATGTTGGGAAGTGGGTATTTGTTCTTGATGGTCTTCTTGTTCAATGGACGGTAATCAACACAAAGTCGGTCCGTTCCATCCTTCTTCTTCACAAAAAGAACACCACAACCCCACGGAGAAGAACTAGGCCCGGATGAGACCCATTCTCTCTTGAATATCGAGTTGCTTCTTCAGCTCCTTCAACTCTTCAGGTCCGAGCTTGTAAGGACGCTTGCACACAGGTTCCGTGCCAGGCTCAAGATCAATAATGAATTCAACTGGCCGGTGCGGAGGCATTCCTGGAAGCTCTTCTGGAAAGACGTCTTGATATTCGCAAACGACTGGAATTTGCGAGATAGCATCCAGTTCACCCTTCTCATTGAGAGAAAACAGACGGATGGTATCATCACGAGCGGCAAAGACAATTACATCCTCAGACGAATGAGTCAATTGAATCTGCCTGGCTGCATAGTCAAGATGTGCCTTGTGCTTAGAAAGCCAATCCATTCCGAGAATAAGATCAATATCCGAGTTGCAAGAACCATTGGGGAAGAAAGGAACTTGTAGTCGCCCAAGGTGATAGTAACATCTGGCACCTCCAGACTTGCACTCAAACGTTTGCCAGGAGAAACGATATCCATTTGTTTACCCAAATGAGAAGAAACGAACTCATGCTTGGTAAAAAATGGCTTTGACATGAAACAATGCGATGCACCAGTGTCAAAAAGAACTTTGCAGGAATATCATTAACAGGAAGGTTACCCATGATGACATCTGATGAATCCTCTGCCTGAGCTGCGTTCATCAAGTTGACCTTGGCGTGCTTGGGGTTATGCTTGACCACAGCTGTACTTGCCGATCTCACAGGAGGAGGAGGAGGAAGACGCCTCTGGTTGAGACACTTGTTGGCATAGTGACCCTTCTGTTGGCACTTGTTGCACGTGACCTCTGAAAGCGGACGGTGATACGGAGCACTCGATCTTGGAGCTTGAGACGAAGTCTTGTTCTGAAAGCCAGGGTTGGGTGGGTGGGAAGATCCACTGCCACCTTTGCTCTTCTGCTGATACGGCTGACGAACGGAGGAGGAGGAAGCCAATACTTCTGCTGCTTGGCCACTTGAGTAGAGGAAGAAGGAGTAGCATCTCTGACTCGCTTCTTGGAAGCATCACACCTCAGTTGAGCGGCCTCTTGCTTCAATGCCATGTTGTAGAACTCATCGTACCTCAAGGGCTCAAAGAGAACAAGAGCTAGCTGAATTTCTTCTCTGAGACCACCCCTGAACTGGTATATCATGCTCTTCTCATCAGGGACGTCCTGCTTGGCAAAGCGGGCGAGCTTCTGGAACAACTTGTTGTAGTCATAGACAGACAAAGAGCCTTGCTTCAGGTTGCGGAATTCCTCACGCTTGCTTTCAACCACGCTCTGAGGGATATGGTGAGCTCTGAAATCTTGACGGAATTCATCCCAAGTGATCACACGTCCACCTCTGGAATCCTTGTACTGCTGGAACCATTCTGCAGCTTGATCTTTGAGTTGGAAGGAAGCGAACTTGACAAAGTCCTCAGGCCTGACGTTACTGCACTCGAAATGCTTGCACAGATCCACAAGCCAATCGTCAGCATCGGTTGCCTCAACACAATTGCTGAAAGTCTTTGGCCCGTTAGCAAGGAACTGGTTGAGTGTAGCAAAGTGATTCTGATTGTTGCCTTGGTTCCCTTGGTTGCCTTGATTGCGCTCTTGAAGAATTTGCATGATCAACTGTGTGTTTGCATTGGTTGCGGCCATCACAGCTTGCCATGCCTCCGGAGGAGGTGGAGGTGGTGGCGGATCAGGATTCGGAGTCGTGCGCGTTGGAGGAGCCATCCTGAAGAGGTTGACATCCATTAGCACATTGATAGACAAATATTGAAGCTGAATCCAACGGAATGAAAATTGCAACATATAGTCTTCACATCCGAACAAAATGAACGAATGCATTCCTCTTGAAATGGTCACATATCCATAAATTGAGAAGCCACGTAGAATTAAGGTAGAGAAATAAATCAACAAGGTACGGATCAAGAACGAATAATCGGTAAGAAATCCCAATCTCAAACCAATATCCGTGGAAGAAGAACTAGAGCTACTAGAAATTCCCACCTATGAAACTCCCGAACCTTTCCGGTTATGCAATCAGGTGTTGGGGATACAGGGGAAGCATAATATCTCACCCAAATCTAGCAAATCCTACATCCAGCTGTATCCATCCTTCAACACATAACCGAGAAAACTTCGGAAACCATCTACCTCAACCTTCGAAAAGCATCGTTATACAAGTTATGGCGATACTCCCGAACTCCCGCCCCAGTACTGGGTGGCGTCGAGGTTATCTCACCAACGAACTGCATAAAAGAGATTTTCGATGTCGGCGTACTAAACTCAGGTATTCCAGAACCATCGGAACGATTCCAAGATACCCGCGTGATCCTAAATTTTTTTTAGTGAAATTTGAGAAGATAAGAGTCAAAACTCTACGTCAGGATGCCTTACCAGAGCGATGAGGAGACTGGGAAGTAAAAAGAATTCCTAAACTCTCCGATATATAATTCCTAAATGACTCAAAACATTTTTCTAGACACAACTCGGCCGCTAAAAACGATCAAGCAATGGGGCTCCTAAGGTCGGGGAAGGCTCTGATTACCAACTTGTAACACCCTCGATGCGACTATATCTCCCACGTGTCGAGGCACGACTTAGAGGCATAATCGCATTGAAGGCATATGTCGCAAGTTAGGCAATCTTCACAACATCCCATGTAATATATAGATAATAAAAGGGGAGATAACATAGTTGGCTTACACTCGCCACGTCAAACAAGGTACATAAATAACATTACATCATTCAAACACTCATGGCCCGACTACGTCGCCAAAAGAAAAGACAACCCAACATGCGACACGGTCCCGATCACCCCAACTGGCACCACTACTGGATCATCAGGAAAGGAAACATAGTAACGTTGAGAGTCCTCGTCGAACTCCACTTGAGCTCGAGTGCGTCACCTTGGAAGCGAAATCATCAAGCGCTTGCATCTGGTGTAAAGTAATCTGTGAGCCACAGGGACTCAGCAATCTCGCACCCTCGCGATCAAGACTATTTAAGCTTAATAGGTAGGGCAAGGTAAATATATGTGGAGCTGCAGCAAGCGAACTAGCATATATGGTGGCTATCCTGTCGCAAAAGAGAGCGAGAAGAGGAGGCAAAGCGCGAGCGAGAACTAGAGAGCAACCCTGCGCAAAGCATTACTCCAACACCGTGTTCCACTTCCCGGACTCCGCCGAGAAGAGAGCCATCACGGTTAAACTCACACTGTTGATTCATTTTAATTAAGTTAAGGTTCAAGTTATCTACAACCGGACATTAACAAATTCCCATCTGCCCATAACCGCGGGCACGGCTTTCGAAAGTTCAAATCCCTGCAGGGGAGTCCCAACTTAGCCCATGACAAGCTCTCACGGTCAACGAAGGAATAGACCCCTTCCTCCCGAGACGTTCCGATCAGACTCGGTACCTCGGTTCTTCAAGACACTTCGACAGGTTAAAACAAATCCAGCAACACCGCCCGAATGTGCCGACAAATCCCGATAGGAGCTGCACATATCTCTTTCTCAGGGCACACTCAGATTGTCCTAGGTACGGGTAGGCCAGCCCAGAGTTGCTCCTGGTGGCCACCGTTAGCTGACAGGTGGACCAACACTCAGAGGAGCACTGGCCCGGGGGGGTTTAAAATAAGATGACCCTCGGGCTCCGGAAACCCAAGGGAAAAAGAGGCTAGGTGGCAAATGGTAAAACCAAGGTTGGGCATTGCTGGAAAAGCTTTAATCAAGGCGAACTATCAAGGGGTTCCCATTATAACCCAACCGCGTAAGGAACGCAAAAATCCGGGAACATAACACCGATATGACGGAAACTAGGGCGGCAAGAGTGGAACAAAACACTAGGCGAGAGGCCAAGCCTTCCACCCTTTACCAAGTATATAGATGCATTAAGATAACATGGCAATATAATGATATCCCAACAAGTAAATAATGTTCCAACAAGGAACGGTCCCCAATCTTCACCTGCAACTAGCAACGCTATAAGAGGGGCTGAGCAAAGCGGTAACATAGCCAATCAACGGTTTGCTAGGACATGGTGGGTTAGAGGTTTGACATGGCAATTTGGGAGGCTTGAAAGCAAGTGGTAGGCATCGTAGCATAGGCATAGCAAAAGAGCGAGCATCTAGCATAGCAAAGATAGTAGTGATTTTGAGGGTATGATCATCTTGCCTGCAAAGTTGTCAGAGTTGACTGGATCCTCGAAAGCAAACTCAACGGGCTCCTCATTAGCGAACTCGTCTCCAAGCTCTACCCAAACAAGACAAACAAGCAACAAGGACACAATCAACCACGTGCAAGGATCAAACAATATGATGCAAAGATGGTATGCTATGTGGGATGCGATGCGGGATGCATATGCAAGATTTGACAAGGGATGCATGAACCTGGACTCAAATTGGAAATCCAAGTGTTCCACTGGAAAGATGAGATGAAATCTCTTGAAAATGATATAAAGAGCGCCGAAATCGGAGTTACGGTTTGAAAATGGCAAGCGATTCAAATATGACACCGGTCTGCGATTTATAGCAAGTAGCCATCTAAATGCAATGAGATGAACATGCTAAAGCACTCAAACATGACAACAAAATACATGGCAGGGATTCATTCATGATGCTTAACAAAAGTCTAGCACTGAGCTACGGCCAATTCATCCATTAACAGGTTCAAACAAGCATGGCAAAAATGCATATGGTAAACAGATCTCAGATTAACACTTGTCTGGAATTTCAGATCAGGTAACACTCTTTGGAGCAACAAAACTACATACTACAGGACCTGAACATGGCAAAGTAAAGCATGGCATGGAGCTACTCAAAGAGATTAACAAAAGTCCCTTAGTGACCTTGAGCCAAAAGGGATCACAAAATACATTTGCAAGCATGTGAACATGGCAAAAACATTAATCAGTTCCAGACTTAGTGGAAAACTGGAGCATGCTGAAAACAGATATCAAGTAGGCATGTTTACGAGCTCGATGTACTCACTACGGAGAAAGTCATGACAATCTAAGAATACACCCAGCAAGAATACACAAAATGCAAGCTATACATGGCAAGAACAATAGCATAGCATGCACGGATCAACTACAACATCATCGACAAAATCACTAACAAGTAGACAATCTGCCTAGATTCACGAAGTAGCAAAAGTAAAGCTCGATTTACTCAAGCTAGGGTGCTCCATAATTGCAAACAAAGACGTGGATGGATAGAGCACTACAATATTAACAAAACATCCTTACTGATCATCCTCAAAAGAGGCACGGATCACTAGGAAACAACATGAACATATGGCCATATGAGATAAACAGCTCAAGGACTTAGTGGAAATGCTAAGTCCCTGAAATCAGCATTACCAAGTGCCTCACTTTGCAAGCTTGTGCTAGTCACCACACACATCACAAAAATACATGGGTTGCACCTCTGGAAAGATGGCAAAACCCTTAACAAAACATATGTAGAGCTCATGGGCATATCATGCACACATTAATCATGGCAAAAATGACAAATATCTAAATGAAGTAGCAGATCTGACAATTATCTCAAGTAGCACTCTCTAACAGAATTTCGGGCATCAAGATGAACTCAAACGAAAGTGATGCACTGGAATGATATGATGTACTCTCTGAGACGAACATTTTGATATGCTATATGCCCAAAATGGAGCTACGGATGCAAAGTTAAGATGCAATGAACAGGAGCATATGGATCTGAGAATTTGGGGACTTAGAAGAAATTCACCACCCGCGAATCTAGGGTTTACTGTAGCTGGTGCACGCCCGACCCAATGCGGCGGCGGATCTCGCCGGAGGAGCCGCGCGAGGTCACCGGAGGGGCCGTAGTGGCCGGATCCGGGCCGGGGAAAGCGAGGGCGAGGCGGCGGAGATGGGCGCCGGCGACGACGTGGCTTGGCAGCGGCGCGCGACGCGGGATCCGGTGCGGCGGCGGCGGGAGGGAGCGGGGCGGCTCGGGCCCGATCCGACCCGGGGCGTGCTCCCCGTGGGCCGAGCGGGCCTCGGCGGCGGGAGGCGGCGATGTGGGGCGCCCGCGCCACGTGGCGCCCCCCGGTTGGTTGCAGGCGGCGGCGGACGCATCCGGCTCCATCCGGACGTGTCCGGGTGGCGACGGAGACGATTTTTTTAGGGTTTGGGAGAGGGGATCCGCAAATTTAGAGGAGGGGGTCTTTATATAGGCATAGGAGGAGCTAGGAGAGTCCAAATGAGGTGCGATTTTCGGCCACGCGATCGTGATCGAACGCTCTAGATGATGGAGATGGTTTTGGTGGGTTTTGGGCCAAATTGGAGGGGTGTTGGGCTGCAACACACACGAGGCCTTTTCGGTCCTCGGTTAACCGTTGGAGTATCAAACGAAGTCCAAATGGTACGAAACTTGACAGCGGTCTACCGGTAGTAAACCAAGGCGCTTGGCAAGTCTTGGTCCAATCCGAAATGTTTAATCCCCACCGCATAAGAAGGTAGAAATGACCACCGGAGGAGAACGAAGCCGCCGGAATGCAAAACGACACGGGGAAAATGCTCGAATGCATGAGATGAAACACGTATGCAAATGCAATGCACATGATGACATGATATGAGATGCATGGCAACGATAAAAACACACGGAGACAAAGACCCGAACCGAGAAAATAAAATAACTTAACGCCGGAAACGGCAAGAGTTGGAATACATATTGGGTAAGTTACATCCGGGGTCTTACAGCAATGCAACTAAATGAGTTAGTTGCGAGATGATGTATTACGGAACGAGTAAAGAGACTTGCCGGTAACAACATTGAACTAGGTATTGAATATACCGACGATTGAATCTCGGGCAAGTAACATACCGATGACAAAGGAAACAACGTATGTTGTTATGCGGTCTGACGATAAAGATCTTCGTAGAATATGTGGGAGCCAAATATGAGCATGCAGGTTCCGCTATTGGTTATTGACCGGAGACATGTCTCGGTCATGTCTACATTGTTCTCGAACCCGTAGGGTCCGCACGCTTAAGGTTTCGATGACAGTTATATTATGAGTTTATGAGTTTTGATGTACCGAAGTTGGTTCAGAGTTCCAGATATGATCGCGGACATAACGACGAGTCTCGAAATGGTCAAGACATAAAGATTGATATATTGGATGGCTATATTCGGACAGCGAAAGTGTTCCGGGGAAGTTTCGGATAAAACCGAAGTACCGGGGGGTTACCGGAACCCCCCGGGGGGTTAATGGGCCTCATGGGCCTAAAGTGGAGAAGAGAAGGGGCTGCCAGGGCAGGCCGCGCGCCCCCTCTCTCCCTAGTCCGAATTGGACAAGGAGGGAGGGGCGGCGCCCCCCTTTCCTTCCTCTCCTCTCTCCCTTCCTTCCCCCTCTCCTACTTGGACAAGGAAAGGGAGGGGAGTCCTACTCCCGGTAGGAGTAGGACTCCTCCTGCGCGCCTCCTACTAGGGCCGGCCGCACCCCCTGGCTCCTTTATATACGGAGGCAGGGGGCACCCCTAGACACACAAGTTGATCCACGTGATCATTTTCTTAGCCGTGTGCGGTGCCCCCTTCCACCATAATCCTCGATAATATTGTAGTGGTGCTTAGGCGAAGCCCTGCGATAGTTGAACATCAAGATCGTCACCACGCCGTCGTGCTGACGGAACTCTTCCCGACACTTTGCTGGATCGGAGTCCGGGGATCGTCATCGAGCTGAACGTGTGCTGAAACTCGGAGGTGCCGTAGTTTCGGTGCTTGGATCGGTCGGATCGTGAAGACGTACGACTACATCAACCGCGTTAATATAACGCTTCTACTGTCGGTCTACAAGGGTACGTAGATCACACTCTCCCCTCGTTGCTATGCATCACCATGATCTTGCGTGTGCGTAGGATTTTTTTGAAATTACTACGTTCCCTAACATAGCACATCACAGAAAGATGTTTCTGTGGCAACTACGTCAGTTGAAGAGAAAGCTAATGATGCTGATCATGAAGCTTCAGATCAAATTACTATCGAACCTCGTATGTCGACAAGGGTGTGTACAACTTCTCAGTGGTAACCCTGTCTTAAAGGTCATGTTGTTGGACAATGATGAACCTATGAGCTATGAAGAAGCGATGGTGGGCCCGGATTCCAACAAATGGCTAGAAGCCATGAAATCCGAGATAGGATCCATGTATGAGAACAAAGTATGGACTTTGGTGGACTTGCCCGATGAACTGCAAGCCATTGAGAATAAATGGATCTTTAAGAAGAAGACATACGCTGATGGTAATGTCACCATTTGTGAAGCTCGACTTGTCTCAAAGAAGTTTCCGACAAGTTCAAGGAGTTGACTATAATGAGACTCTCTCAATCATAGCGATGCTAAAGTCTGTTAGAACTATGTTAGCAGTTTCTGCACTTTCATTTACGAAATCAGGCAGATGGATGTCAAAAAACAAAGTTTCCTTGACGGTTTCCGTGAGGAAAGGTTGTATGTGATACAACCAAAAGGTTTTTGTTAATCCTAAGGATGCTAAAAGGTATGCAAACTCCAGCGATCCTTCTATGGACTGGAGCAAGCATCTCGGAGTTGGAACATACGCTTTGATGAGGCGATCAAAGCATTTGGGTTTATACAAAGTTTGCAAGAAACTTGTATTTGCAAGAAAGTGAGTGGGAGCACTACAACATTTCTGATAGGTATATATAGATGACATATTGTTGATCGGAAATGATGTAGAATTTCTAGAAAGCATAAAGGGTTGTTTGAATGGAGTTTTTCAAAGTAAGACCTGTGTAAAACTTCTTACATGTTGGGTATCAAGATCTATAGAGATAGATCAAGACGCCTGATAAGACTTTCACAGAGCACATACCTTGACGTGATCTTGAAGGAGTTCAAGATGGATCAGTCAAAGAAGGAGTTCTTGCCTGAGTTGTGAGGTGTGAAGTTAAGACTTGAAGATCGACCATGGCAGAAGAAATAGAAAGGACGAAAGTCATCCCCTATGCCTTAGCCATAGGCTCTATACGATATGCCATGCTGTGTACCGCAATGTGCCTTGCCACATGTCTGGCAAGGGGGTACAAGAGTGATTCAGGAGTGGGTCATTGGACAGCGGTCAAAATTGTCCTTAGGAATAAGGAAATGTTTCTCGGTTATGGAGGTGATAAAGAGTTCGGCGTAAAGGGTTACGTCGATGCAAGCTTTAACACCTATCCGGATGACTCTGAGTAGCAAACCGGATACGTATAGTGGAGCAACCATTTGGAATAGCTCCAAGTGGAGCATAGTAGCAACATCTACAATATGAAATCGAGATTTGCAAAGAACACACGGATCTGAATGTTGCAGACCCGTTGACTGACACTTCTCTCGTAAGCATAACATGATCAAACCCTAGAACTCATTGAGTGTTAATCACATGGTGATGTGAACTAGATTATTGACTCTAGTAAACTCTCTGGGTGTTAGTCACATGGCGATGTGAACTATGAGTGTTAATCACATAACGATGTGAACTAGATTATTGACTTTAGTGCAAGTGGGAGACTGTTGGAAATATGCCCTAGAGGCAATAATAAAATGGTTATTATTATATTTCCTTGTTCATGATAATTGTCTATTGTTCATGCTATAATTGTATTAACAGGAAACCGTAATACATGTGTGAATACATTGATCGTAATATGTCCCTAGTAAGCCTCTAGTTGACTAGCTCGTTGATCAATAGATGGTCATGGTTTCCCGACCATGGACATTGGATGTCATTATTAACGGGATCACATTATTAGGAGAATGATGTGATGGACAAGACCCAATCTTAAGCGTAGCACAAGATTGTGTAGTTCGTTTGCTAAAGCTTTTCTAATGTCAAGTATCATTTCCTTAGACTATGAGATTGTGCAACTCCCGGATACCGTAGGAATGCTTTGGGTGTACCGAACGTCACAACGTAACTGGGTGGCTATAAAGGTGCACTACAGGTATCTCCGAAAGTGTCTGTTGGGTTGGCATGAATCGAGACTAGGATTTGTCACCCCGTATGATGGAGAGGTATCTCTGGGCCCACTCGGTAATGCATCATCATAATGAGCTCAATGTGACTAAGGAGTTAGCCACGGGATCATGCATTACAGAACGAGTAAAGAGACTTACCAGTAAAAAGATTGAACGAGGTATGGGGATACCAACGATCGAATCTCGCGCAAGTAACATACCGATAGACAAAGGGAATTGTATACATGATTGATTGAATCCCCGACATCATGGTTCATCCGATGAGATCATCGTGGAACATGTGGGAGCCAATATGGGTATCCAGATCCCGCTATTGGTTATTGGCCGGAGAGATGTCTCGGTCATGTCTGCATGGTTCCCTAACCCGTAGGGTCTACACACTTAAGGTTCGGTGACGCTAGAGTTGTTATGTGAAATAGTATGTGGTTATCGAAGGTTGTTCGGAGTCCCGGATGAGATCCCGGACGTGACAAGGAGTTCTGGAATGGTCCGGAGGTGAAGATCGATATATTGGACGAAGGATATTGGAGTCCGAAATTGTTCCGGGGGTACCGGGTGACGACCAGCGTGTCCGAAAGGGGTTTCGGAGGCCCCGACAAGCATTGGGGGGCCTTATGGGCCAAGGGGAGGGGGCACATGTAACATCCCAAATTTTCAATTTGGAATGTTATACAATAGATCATTATTGCATATCATATTTATTGCATTTTGGTTGATCCTAGAAATTTCACGCAACTCAAGGACCCTCGGAGAGAGTTGGGGATTTCGTTATTTTCATATTTGAGTTGTCTCAATTTGAAAATAGGATCATTTGATTTTATTTATTTTATCTTCAATTATTTCTATTATAAAAATTATGAGAGAGGGAATAAAATGACTTTCCAAAATAAAGAAATATTGAGGATTTAATAAAAAATCAAATAAGATTTTATTTTGGTTTTATTTGCTATTTTATTTGAATTTAGGAAAAATTGCACGTTTTCAAAAATTGCATTTAGGGCCAAGAAAATGTTCATCCTGTTCTAAATATTTTATTTAGACGGAGAAAATTTGTTTTGGCATTTTTAATTTTATTTATTTTTCTAGAATTTTTTTAGTCGTGGCGAAATTGTTTAAAAAAGAGACCCGCCCGACTGGGCCAAGGGCCCAGCCGAGCAGGCCGGCCCAGCCAGCCGCCGCCGCCTCCCGCCTGGGTCGGGACAGGAGTCCCGACCACCGTCGCCGCCGAGTCCGGGGAGGACCCGCCTCCCGAGGCCGCCCCCTCCCCAAGTCGCCGCCTCCCCCTTTATAACCCCGCCGGACCCCTGGAGCCGCCCCACACCGCCGCCGCCTCCCCGCCACCCGCGCCGCCAGCCGCCGCGCCGCCTGCCGCCGAGCCACCGCCCCGCCGCGCCGCCCCGCCGCCCCGCACCACCCGCCGCCGCCGGAGCCTCGCCGAAGCCCTGAGCTAAGGTAGCCGCCGCCCCGTTTCTGAGAAAAGCTGTTTCGTTTTTTTAGAAAACCTGAGTTTTAGTTTTTTTAATAGATCGGGTTTTCTCCGATTTATTTATTTAGCGAGCGTTCGCTCGTCCGTTCGTTTTAACAAATGCGTTCATCGTTTAGTTCCAGTTAACGAATGTTCGTTCGTTAACCTATTCGTCGTTTTTCTTTTTCTCGGATTAAATCCGTGATTTTTCTGATCACGATTTCTGATCCGATGTTCGTTTTAGTTTAACTTTTCGCTTGTTTGTCGGAATCAGGCGACTCAAGCACCTAGAGTTTCGTCTCGAAACCCTCTTTCCGTTTAACCAACTCAAACAAGTTTTTGCCTTAGTAAAAATTGCCCTAGATTCAGATTAGTAAAGGGAGCTTATTTTTTTTGCCGTTTGTCTTTCGTTGCTTCGTTCGTTTTGGTTCTTTTTGCCAACTGGAGTTCTTAAGTTGAACTATCTGGTTAGATCTTTTATTCGAGTTTTACCTGTGCTTTAGTTGAGTACCTATTGTATGCTTGTTTGTTTGTGATAGAGTATCCGGAGTGCGCTGCTTGCTACTTCGAATCGCTAGGTTTCACGGATCATCAGCAAAGCAAGTAACACTTTGATCATACTTCCTACTACCCAGTTTTTATTGCATTAGATCAACCCTCACACCATTCCATGATTAGGATCTAATTAAATTGCGGGTTTAGGAAGTAGTTGAGGTAGTACCTATTACCTGTCATTATCAAACCTTTGGGAGTTACTTCTACGTTTGCTTGTTATGCCATGCTATGCTAGTAGACGTGGATTGGGTGAGTGAAATCCATGACAGATGTGAGATTGATAATTTAATGGTTTATCTAAGGTGGCAACTTAAATACACATCTGGGTGGATTGAGGCACCTAGGTATTCCAGTGATTGCCTGTTTTTCTTTTTGGACCGCCACCCAGGCTCAAAGGGATCATGAGATTATTCATACTGGAAACTTCCGTGTGCAGCCACAAGCTATTATGGGCTCTAGCATAGTTGACTAAGTCGGCGAACTCTTATAGTGGTAGACTAGCAGATGTAGGGGATGTAGGTGGTACGGTCTACCCGATCGTAAGGTGCTAGCGCTTCTGAAAGACTATGTCTCGGTCATCCGTTTCTCAACACCCTGTAGTGCGAGAATCAACGGAGGAGATCGAGTCTTGTGGGGAAAAGTGCGCAAACCTCTGCAGAGTGTAAACTAATCATGGTTAGCCGTGTCCCCGGTTATGGACATCTTGAGTATTTAGTACTTGGATTATCATGTGAATCTCATCATGTTACTCTAATTAAATTGTTGGGTTTTTAATGATGATGCTTAATTGGGATTGAGAATGCTGTCAACCATTCTCAATGTTTAACAACTACCATGATAGTTAAATAAAATTTATTCCTTTGCAGTAGGGAAAAATTGGCTTTACGCAAAACTGTAACCATAGAGCTTTCCACAGCCAAATATGCATGTAGTATAGTTTTTCTCCATCTTCTCTATGTGTTACACTTGCAGCATATCCATGTGCTGACCCGTTTCGCGGCTGCAACGTTCATGTTGCAGACTTTCAGACGACGAGTAAGGTGCCTTTTAGGTCGTGGTTCTATACTCAGTGATGCCGTTGGAGTTGATGGACTCACTTATCTTCCAAGCCTTCCTTTGTTATCGTTATTAGATGGCCTTAAGCCATATTTATTGTAATAAGTTCTCTTTTGAGACACTCGATGTAATAAGTGTGTGATTGCTACTCTGTTATAAATCCTTCAAGTACTGTGTGGTGTCAGCATTACTGATCCAGGGATGACACCTGAGCACAGAGATTGGACCGTTTGAGGTCTGGTCGCTACAAGATGGTATCAGAGCACACGCTGACTGTAGGACACGACCACTAAGCTAAAGCCCTAGATCACTACTCACTCTTCTCCTTCTGACCTCTCATCTTTTCTACTCTTTAGGATGGCAGATGCAAGGAACAAGTTCACGCAACCGATGAAGATACACCCTTTGGACGTCTTTGAAGGAAGTCACTAGATATCTGAACATAGGAGTACCAAGCTTCACCGGGACCTACAACGCCACTCTACCGGAAGAGGAGCACTGGATGATTCAAGTTCAAGTTCCAGGAAGGACGTTCATGCCAGTCACTGAGCCCATAGAGTTTTCATTTGATGCACCAACATGGAGTCTAGGAAAGAGCATGGCAGCTCACATCGCCATGGGACGCATTGGAGAAGTTTACCGCAATGATCTCAAGGATACTATCTACCAGATTTGTGGCGCCGAGATGAGCACTGGGAGATGATCAGCACCAAGAAGGATAGATCAATTGCAGCTTTTATCCAGGAGTTAAACCAGCACATTCGACGTCAGGAGAACCAGATGTGCGCCGACATGATAGATCTAAGAAGCGAAGACAAGAATCAAGGAACTGGAGGAAGAACTCAAGGCTACACGTGAAGATTATGAAGAGGAAATCGAAGTATAGTGGACAAGAATGCCGACCTAACAATGAAGATCGAATATTTATGGGAGGCCCTACACCAAGTAGAGGAAGATGAAGAACCCAAGGAGATTCGCCCGGAGACTACATCATCATCGACGACACCGACTCGGATCCAGATGATAGCGATGATGACTATGTTGATGAAGCTGGAGCAGATATCATGGAATCTGCAACCGAAGAATATTTCTAGTAGACCACCCCAAATAGTAGTAGTAGTCCCCCATGTAAATATAGTAGTCCGAGCAACTTTTGCGATATTTAGACCGATTGTATGCCCTTGTTTGATTGAATGAAGTGAATTGTTTGTTTTGCCTCATGTGCATATGGGTAGTGTTTTCTCTCTAGACCCCTCTCTATTCTTAAATCTCATCTTTTCTAAACCCTCAGATGCCTCCGAGACGTGACCCCGGATTACCTTCCCACCGGAGCTCACTCAGTTGATCCAGCAGCAGAACACATTGATGCAGTTGCTAGTCCAGAACCAGAATCAAGGGAACAACAACAACCCACCACCACACCACCGTTGATCACTTAGCCCTTTTCTTAGGCTGAATCCGCCGGTGTTCTCCTAGTAGCACCGAGCTGATAGTAGCAGATGATTGGCTCCGCAAGACAGCAGGAGTTGACCACGACAGGATGCCACAGATGCAGAAAAGGTGAAGTTTGCCGCACATCAACTTGAAGGACCCGCATCATCATGGTGGGAGAATTTCACAACCACTTTCCCTGTCGACACTGTCACATGGGACCAGTTTCAAGCAGGCTTTCCGTACTGCCCATGTTTTAGCAGAGCTATGGCATGAAGAAGCGTGAGTTCGCAACTTGCGCCAAGGAGGACGGACAGTTGGCCAGTATGTGGAGGACTTTAGTAGCTAGCACGTTATGCCCCAGATGACGTTGCTACAGATGCAGCTAAGCAGGAGAAGTTTCTGGAAGGACTGAATGATGAGTTGAGCATGCAGTTGATGGTAGCAACCTTCAACAACTACCAGGAGTTGGTAGATCGTGCTCTCATGATTGAAGGGAAGCAGCAGCAAATTGAGAACTGCAAGAGGAAGTATGGACAAGGGAAGTACAATTCAGGAGCTCAGCAGAAGCCACGTTTTACCCCTAGACCGGGAGGACATTTTCAGCATACCCATGGAGGAGGTAGCTCGCACAATCATAATGGCACCAAGAATGGTAATGGGAATGGAGGAAGCAACGGCCAGAACCGTACCAACCCATCAACCCCAGCCAAGAGAGACCTGAGCCAAGTCACTTGCTTTAAGTGCAGAAGACCGGACATTATGCCAATGAATGTCCTGAAGCCAGAATGGAAATGGCAATGGAAGCTCTGGGAAGAAGCCGAACCCTTTCAATAGGGGACAGGTGAACCACGTAAATGTGAGGAGGTTGAAGCCCAGCCCGATGCAGTAATAGGTAAGTTTTTGGTTAAGTCATTTACTGCACTCGTTCTTTTTGATACTGGTGCATCGCATTCATACATATCAAGGGGATTTGTGGATAAGTATAAACTGCCAACCCAAGCCCTTAGGTCACCCATGTTAGTAACCTCGCCTGGAGCAGAGTATATGGCTAGTCTATGGTGTGATCGGTTACCATTAAGGATTGGTAACTACGTATTTCCCTCAGACCTAATAGTATTGGAATCTCAAGGATTGGATGTGATATTAGGCATGGATTGGTTATCGAAGTATGAAGGGAACATTGAATGTGCCAGTAAGTCAATTTTGCTTACCACCCCAGGGAGAAGGATCAAGTATGTATCCGGCATGTGCCGAAAAGGACTCAAGTAAATTGCCTAACAGGAGTTGTGCAGGAGGAAGTACCAGTAGTGAAGGATTTCCCTGATGTATTTCCAGAAGAGTTGCCAGGCATGCCACCGGATAGAGATATTGAGTTTTTGATTGAGCTTTTGCCAGGCACAGGGCCAATATCTAAGAGACCATATAGGATGCCCGCAAAGGATTTGGAAGAGATTAAGAAGCATATAAGGAGTTACTAGATAAAGGATATATCGCCCAAGTTCTTCACCTTGGGGATCGCCAGTACTTCTAGTGGAGAAGAAGGATGGATCGTTAAGGATGGTTGTTGATTATCGAGGATTGAATGAAGTAACCATCAAGAACAAGTACCCACTACCGATGATCAATGATCTGTTTGATCGATTGCAAGGAGCTAAGGTATTTTCCAAGATCGATCTGCGATCAGGATACCATCAGTTGAAGATTCGAGAACAGGATATACCTAAGACGGCTTTTACCACCAGGTATGGGCTGTACGAGTATACCGTTATGTCATTTGGTCTGACTAACGCACCTGCATATTTTATGAACATGATGAACAAAGTGTTTATGGAGTTTTTGGATAAGTTCGTCGTAGTGTTCATTGATGATATCTGGTTTACTCGAAGAATGAAGAGGAGCATAAGGAGCATTTGCGTTTGGTACTTGGTAAGCTCAGAGAACATCAGTTATATGCCAAGTTTAGCAAATGTGAGTTTTGGTTGAAGGAAGTTGGATTTCTCGGACACGTTATATCTGGAGAAGGTATAGCAGTAGATCCCACTAAGGTTGATACTGTGACAAATTGGGAAGCGCCAACAACAGGTTGGAGAGATCCGGAGTTTTCTTGGACTCGCAGGATACTACCGGAGATTCATTGAAAATTTCTCGAAGATTGCGAAGCCTATGACGGAGTTGTTGAAGAAGGATACCAAGTTCATATGGACCGAGGAATGTGAGGCCAGTTTCCAGGAGTTGAAGAAACGTTTGGTTACATCACCAGTGTTGATTTTGCCAGATCAGACCAAGGATTATGAGGTGTATTGCGACGCTTCACGTCGAGGACTTGGAGCAGTGCTTATGCAGGAAGGAAGAGTTGTTTCATATGCCTCACGACAGCTTAAGCCTCATGAGTTGAATTATGCTACGCATGATGGAGTTAGCAACCATAGTGCATGCATTGAAAACTTGAGACATTTTCTCATGGAAACATTGTTGAGGTGTAACTGGATCACAAGAGGCTTTGAAAGTTATATCACACAGAAGGGAGTTAAATCTCAAAGCAGAGGAGATGGTTGGAGCTCATATGAGATTTGCATTATCACCCTGTAAGGCTAACGTAGTAGCTGACGCATTGAGTCGTAAAAGCCATGTCAACAACATAATGATGGGAGATTTACCAGAGTTAGCTGAAATCTTGAGCTATGTGGAGATTAGTTCCGAGAGGCTATTGTAGTAGCATGGAAGATTCAGTCTACTTTGATGGATATGATCAGAGAAGCTCAGAAGACTGACAAGGAGATTGCTTCTATTAAGGAGAAATGAAAAGGAAAAGCTAAAGATTCATGAGGATGGAGAACGATACCTTATGGTTTGAAAGACCGTGTTTATGTGCCTAAATGATTCGGAGATCAGAAATTAATCTGCAAGAGGCCCATGGATTCACCATATCGATTCACCCAGAAATACCAAGATGTATTGGATTTGGAAGGATATTTTCTGGTGGACCGAATGAAGAAGGACATTGCGGAGTATGTTAGCCGTTTGGTGATGTATGTCAGAGATAAAGCAGAGCATCAGAAGCCAGCAGGATTGCTACAACCATTACTGAATACCTGAATGGAAGTGGGATAATCTAGGCATGGATTTTATCACAGGATTGCCCAGAACTCATTCAGGCTATGACTCGATATGGTTGTAGTCGATCATTTGACAAAGGTAGCTCATTTCATTCGTGTGAAGACTACTGTCGGTGTCAAAACCGGCGGATCTCGAGTAGGGGGTCCCGAACTGTGCGTCTAGGCCGGATGGTAACAGGAGGCAAGGGACACAAAGTTTTACCCAGGTTCGGGCCCTCTCGATGGAGGTAAAACCCTATGTCCTGCTTGATTAATATTGATGATATGGGTAGTACAAGAGTAGATCTACCACGAGATCGGAGAGGCTAAACCCTAGAAGCTAGCCTATGGTATGATTGTTGTTCTGTATGTTGTCCTACGGACTAAAACCCTCCGGTTTATATAGACACCGGAGAGGGTTAGGGTTACACAAAGTCGGTTACAATGGTAGGAGATCTGCATATCCGTATCGCCAAGCTTGCCTTCCACGCCAAGGAAAGTCCCTTCCGGACACGGGACGAAGTCTTCAATCTTGTATCTTCATAGTCCAGGAGTCCGGCTGAAGGTATAGTCCGGCCATCCGGACACCCCCTAATCCAGGACTCCCTCAGTAGCCCCTGAACCAGGCTTCAATGACGACGAGTCCGGCGCGCAGATTGTCTTCGGCATTGCAAGGCGGGTTCCTCCTCCAAGTACTTCATAGAAGATTTTGAACACAAAGATAGTGTCTGGCTCTGCAAAATAAGTTTCCACATATTGCCATAGAGAGAATAATATTTACACAAATCTAATTTGCTGACGTATTCCGTAGTGTGACACACCACGGCCAAGCCTTTATCCGAGTCGTTTCATTATCCCACCTCAGCGCGACATGCGAGGCGGTTTCCTTGGCACGTCTTGTTAAAGCAGAGATCGTGTCCCCTTATTCCGGGATTCTCATCAACACGGGCGTGGGTAACCCAACCGCTTCTAGGACTCCTAGATTATAGGAAAATCCAAACGGACACGGAGAGGACACTTGATATTCACCCTCTTTATAAAGGGACAAGGCTTTTATTTTTCCCTCCCGTGCTCAATCGAATCCTTCCCCCACCTCAAGCTCAAGCGCCCAAAGTTTAGGTCAGGTGCTCCAAACCTTCAGTCATGTCCGGATCTAGCCTTCAAGGCCAATGGGTGCCTTCCTCCGTCACGGAAGAAGACATCAAAAAGTTGAGGGAGGCCACATATCTGACCGCCGAGATTTTGCATCGGCTGCCTCCCCGAGGGTAGGCTGTCCCCACCCCCGAACCCAACGAGAACGTCGTGTTCGTCTCCCACTTCCTCCGAGGTCTAGGCCTTGCTCTGGATCCTTTCGTCAGGGGTTTGATGTTTTACTACGGGCTAGACTTCCATGATCTAGCTCCGGACTCCTTTCTTCATATCACGACATTTATTGTCGTGTGCGAGGCCTTCCTCAGGGTTACCCCTCACTTTGGCCTATGGCTCAAGACCTTTGAAGTGAAGCCAAAGATGATCGAGGGGCAACATGCAGCGTGTGGAGGTGCCTCAATACGCAAGATGACGGGAGCTTCATGGCCCAAAGGTTCCATCCCAGAGGTGTCTGAATTGTGGCAACAAGAGTGGTTCTACATCACGGCTCCTAGAAGTGCAAAGTGGGCGGCCGCCCCTGTTTTCCGCTCGGGCCCTCCACCACAACTGATGTCATGGATCAGCAGAGGTCTGAGCTGGGGTCCAGCCAAGGATGTGCCTATACTGCAAAGCCGCATTCGAGATCTCTTCAATGGAGATTTCAGTTTGGTTGCGGTAATACAAGTTATGCTGGCTCGTCAAGTCCAGCCTTGCAAACGCCGACCTCTTCGCCTGTGGGAGTTCAATCCCGAGGGACCGCGTGTCATTCAAAATTTTCTCGGCCTGACGCACGAGGAGATGTACAAGTCATTCTTCGGACCTCAGGTGGAGTGTCCGAAAATCACCGAGGACGTGGGCCAGAGTAGTAACCGCGCCGCCGAATAGGTAAGGCATCTTCCGGCTGAACATACTACCTCTCCTTTGTTACGAAGTTATTTCTGAGAGTTCGCTTTTTGACCAGGACTGGCTAACAAAGGCGAAGTTTATTCGGTGTTCGCCCCCCCCTCCCTGAGGGTTTGGAAAATCCGGTATTGGAAAAGATGTTCCAGACCGCACCTTGCCCGGAGCCCTGGAAGGAAGATACTGTGGAGGATAACACGGGCGGACGCGGGCCCCCAACACTGCCCATTCTAGCCGAGGGAGCGAGTGTCTCCATGAAGGAAGACGACCAAAAGAGGAAAAGGACTGCGCCCGGGGATTCGGAAGCCGAAGCTTCCAAACGGGAGAAGAAGTCTCCCACAGAGGGTCCTACCTTGGGGGCGCTATTGCCGCACAAAGTCCGCGGGGGGATCAATTCTCCCGCGAGCCGTAAGTGAGCTGAAATACTTTAATAGTACAGATATGCCATCTTTTTCTTCTGAGAAAATAACCACCGCATATATTTTTGCAGTTCGATCCTTAGCCCCTCTCAAATGAGCTCGTCTTCGGGGGATCTTCTTCCAGAGATGATGGAGAGCGAAACGCCTCCTCCGGACTCCTCCGCTCCGGAAGCGGGCGACCCTGAAGTGTCGTCGCGGAGGGCCTCTCCGAGTCCAGTGAGACCGGAAGATAATCCCATTAACCCCCGAAGCTCCTAGTGTCCGGCTCCTGAAGAGAGCAGACAAAAGAGTCCGGCACCGTATAGTGTGTGATCGGATGTTCTAAGGGAGTTGGTGGGGCGAGCGGCCATCTCAGATGAACACTGTGTGCTAATGAATACGATGATGGAGAGAATATCGTCCGCCAAAAGCAGATTGCATGAAGCTTTTATGAGTCTACTGACAGGCTTTGAGGTACGTAAAAGAATGTATGATAGTCCTGCACATGCTAGGTGTGCCCTGTGTAGATAGTAGCCCCTGAGACTCTGGTTGTCGTCGGAAACGACGGCAAACAGAGGATCATATTCCCAGGTAATAACCATACTGCCTCTATGTGCAGGTGATGGAAGCTCCGGTGGCTAGCCGGACTAGCGAATTTACCCATTTAGAACGACAGTTGGATGCGGCAGACGCCGACATCGAGCTTGTTAACAAAAGGCTTGATGAGGCACAGGGTAAGTGTCATTATCTGGTAAAGGCCACATAGGAAGAGCAGCATGATGCCAGTATCTTTAATATGCTGTGACTGCAGATGGGGCTGCCACTGTTGAAGCCTTGCGGGCAGAACTTGCCCCAGCCAAGGAACAAGTGAGGTTGGGTAATGCGGCTGCTTTGAAGGCGGCCGAAGAGTTGCAAGACGAGAAGGCCGCGCATGGCGAGAGCCGAGACAGGATGGCCAAGATGGCCATAGAATTAAAAGCCGCCGCTGACCGTTGCTGGTTGTTGAAAA
>NC_053023.1:591765677-591812099 GCF_003073215.2 Triticum urartu | reverse complement strand
GATGCCCACGTCCAATCAACCGCCACGTGGCGCCCAAGGCCGCAGGCTGTTAGGGCCCGCGGCGCTTCGCTCTTGCCCTTCCGCCTCCCTGCACGGCCAAGTCCGGGCGCGCCTTGGGCCCGGGGGCTACTGTCGGTGTTCTGGGAACGGGGGTCCCCAGACTTTCCTGCCTGCGGCCTGCGGAGTGGCTCAAAGGGGGGCCCAGCACGGCCCATCTTCACCAACACAAACCCAAGACCCTCGCGAGGGGCCAAGCCTCGCGAGGCGGACGACGCGAAGCCTCCTCAGGCACGGCCTCGTTAGGCTGGCTCACGAGGAGGCGGAGAGATCAAGGCGGGGTACCTCACGAGGAGCCCGTGACGCAAGCCATGACGACTCAGGGCGCCAGGCGAGTGCCAGCCCGCGCAGCTTCCTCCTTTTTGGTGCAAAGGGGGCAAGCGCAGCCGCGGAGTACTGAGGCATCAGGAAAAGGTTGCCATTTCGGTGCAACAAGACCAAGACCAGGAGGACTACAAGACGGAGGTCACCGTGGAGCCCAAGACGGTGTCATCACCAGAGCTTTGCGCAGGCGAAGACTACTTTTGTCAGGATAGTTGATACTTGCTGTCCCCCTTCAAATTAGCCCGCCATTGTTGGCTCCCATCCCGCTCAATATTTGGGAAGAGGACCAGGGCCTCTATAAATAGGACCAGCCACCCACACAACAAGGGGGTTCCGATTTGGTCGGACGAAAGAGAGAGAGAGAAAGGTGGTTGAACTCCTCCCAGCAGTTCATCGCCTCAGCCAAGAACAGACCCTCGCGAGGTTGTTCTTCCTTGTATTGTTCATCATCACCAGCCCAAGAGGCAATCCACACCCCACACACTGGAGTAGGGTATTACACCACAACGGTGGCCCGAACCAGTATAAACCCTATGTCTCTTGTGTTGTTCTTTCCTTAGTTTAGATCCTAGCACGGCGGAGGGGTGCAGGAAGGTAGGAGGCGAAATCTCCGCGCGCACCCCAGTGTTCGAACCACAAGGGTCTGCCGGAACCCGAAATCCGACAGTGCCTTCGTGGGAGTCATCCATGGAGGAAGTTATGAGGATGGATCGGAATCTTGCGGCGATACCGTCGTTTGTTCCGATGACGAGTCATCGACCGGAGAAACCGAATCTCTTTATCAGCTACAAGATGGCCAGATTGGGGGCTGTTCCGATGGCGACAGTATTCTGGACCCCTCTGATCTGCCCAACCGAGTTGGGATATTCATGACTGGCACACAAGCAGCACTTCATTCTTCGACCGCTACGGCAACGACCTCCGGTTCAGCAGCGGCGACGGCTGCCGGGGCAGGAGGCCCTGTGCGCCCGCCGGCTCAAGTTCTATCAGAGCTATTTGATGCATTGGTTGTGCTTATGGCGGAGGCTAATCCAGCGGATCAGGGCGTTCACAACGCCGAGATTGCAAAAGTGAAGGAACATATCACCCAGGCCAAGGCAGATCTGGCAGCTGAGGACACCAGGATGGCCACGGAGCGGGCCGCTTTAGACGCACAAGCCTACTGGCTCATGTTGGACCAGAGTGCGTCGCAGGAAGTCATGAGGAGGAAGTACCGATCCCGTTTGCCTCCGGTTTTTGAGGCCAGAGACCTTTTCAACACTCCAGGAGTAGGAACCGGCAATCCGCTGGAGGGAAACCGGGCGGAAGCTCCCGGGGCCGGTGCACCGGTTCAGCCTCGTCAGATGGACCCGCCTCGTCAAAACACCGTTATACCTCAGGCTGTTTTAACACCTCCGGGTCACTACTCCAACCCAATGGACAATATCGTTGTCGCTGCTGCACGGCTGGAGGCCATTCCAATTGAAGGTGATTCACCACAGGCAGTAGAGACGCGACGGGTTAAGGAGCTTCTGAGGACAGCCTTGGTCCAACAGGAAGCATACTCATACAACCGCGACCGGATCCACTCGACCCCCCGTCCAAGCCGGAGCTATAGCAGACATATGGATGAACCGGCAGTGTCGAGTAACGAACGACATGGAGCACCCCTTGGCAACAACACGACAGGTGGTGCTGATGACGCTCAGGAAGTGGTGAACTGGGCCCGAGTGCGCAGGGAGGCCGAGTTAGCCGCACAGCATCAGGCTCGGCAGCTCACATCGGTTCGTCCAACCATCTCGATCGAACCTGGTGTTACGTCTAGTTCTTTGGGGGTGCCTTGCCTTATCCCCGCTTTACGCAATGTGCGCCTGCCCATGGATTTTAAGGGCCCGCGCAAGGTACCAAATTACATGGCAGATCAGCCTCCGGAGACATGGGTGGAGAGCTATGAGATGCCCATGGAGATGCTTGATGTGGATGACGCGGTGTGTGCGAAATACTTCACCATGATGCTTGAAGGAACGGCCCGTACTTGGTCAAAAAGCTTGCCGGCTAATTCTATCAGTTCATGGGCCCAATTACGAGCCCGGTTTATCAGCAATTTCAAGGATACCTGTAAACAGCCTATGTCGATAGTGGACTTAGCTGCATGCGTCCAGGAGGAAGGAGAGTCAACAACTCATTGGGTGCGCCGGGTTTCACAAGTGTTGCACTCATCAGACCGCATCAACGCTGACACCGCAGTATTAACCCTAGAAGGCAACTGCCGGTTTGGGCCCCTAAAGCTGAAGTTGGGACGGATGAAGCTTCATTGCACTGACATGGGGACCCTCATGGCTGCTTTGGTGAAATATGCTGATTCTGATAGTACCAAGGATCCCGAATCTGATGATGACAAGATAGGGAAGGGAAAGAGGAACAGCAACTCCAAGGGTCAGCAGCATCACTGGGCAGGCAATGGTGGTGGAGGAAAGCGTAAGGCGGATGGTAACATGGACTTTGTGGCTAATACTAACGCACAGGACAATGGCCAGTGACGCAGGGGTAAACCGAAAAATCGTAATGGGGCACCCAATCCTAACCCAGAACGCCTAAACTATCTGCTAAGCCAGCCCTGTCCAAGACATGGGACGAAGGAGTCGCCAACAAACCACCTTTGGAAGGATTGCTTTATTATGCAGGAGTTCAAGAATTCTAATAATTTCCGGTATGATCACGACTCTGGCGGTGGCTCAGGATCCGGGCCGGGTTACGGTGGAGGAAGTTCCGGTTCAGGATTTAATGGTAATCCGGGCGGACATAATGGTCAAAATAGTCAGAACAACCAGGGTGGTTACAACCAACAACAGCAACAGTCAGGTTACCAGAGCAACCCAAAGCAGTTGAGTGGTGGGCAGTATCATGTTTTCACCACTAGCTTGGACAAGCGAGACCGGAAGGTTCAGAGGCGGGCGGTCAACTCTGTTGAACCGGCCATACTCCGTTATCTACGTTGGTCTGAACAGCCAATCATATGGAGCAGAGAGGATCACCCACCCCAGGTCGATAATCCGGGTCAGTTGGCTCTGGTGGTGGCGCCTCAGGTGGGAGGTTATAAGTTCACCAAGGTGCTCATGGATGGAGGTAGCAGCATTAATATCTTGTACTATGAGACCTTTCGTCGTATGGGACTGACAGATAAAAATCTTAAACCGTCTAATACGGTGTTCCACGGTGTAGTACCTGGCAGATCAGCATATCCTGTTGGCAAGATAGCTCTGGAAGTGGCCGTTGGGGATGATCATGATTCCAGGTCGGAGACATTGATGTTTGAAGTGGTGAAAATCCAAAGTCCGTATCACGCCCTATTTGGGCGACCGGCCTACGCCAAGTTTATGGCATGACCATGTTATGTGTATTTGCAGCTCAAGATGCCGGGTCACAAGGGGACAATAACGGTTCACGGAAGCCGCAAAATTGCTTTGGAGTGCGAGGAAGGTGATGCGGCCTATGCAGAGTCGGTTTGTGCCACCGAGGAGCTGAAGTATTATAAGGACAATGTTGATCCGGCAGACATGACTCCATTAAAGAAGCCAACTACGGAGCATGATCCGGCCCTGAAGTTCAAATCGGCAGCAGAAACTAAGCTTGTTGGCTTTGTACCTGGTGATTCGTCCAAGCAGTTCAGCATAAGTGCTAATTTGGATCCAAAATAGGAAAGCGCGCTCATTGAGTTCATCCATGAGAATCGGGACATTTTTGCATGGAAGCCCTCTGACATGCCAGGTGTACTGAGGCAACTCGCTGAGCACACCCTTAATGTGGATCCTAAATACAAACCGGTGAAACAGTTCCTCCGCCGGTTTAACGAAGAAGGACGCAAGGCAATTGGAGAAGAGGTAGCCAGGCTCTTAGCAGCTGGTTTTATTGTTGAAGTTTTTCACCCTGAGTGGCTTGCCAATTCGATGTTGGTCCTTAAGAAAAACGATACCTGGCGCATGTGTGTGGATTACACAGATCTTAATAAAGCTTGTCCAGTAGATCCTTTTGCCCTCCCCCGCACTGATCAAATTATTGATGCTACGGTGGGTTGTGAGCGTTTAAGTTTTTTGGATGCATACTCTGGCTATCATCAAATCAAAATGGCAGTTAAGGACCAGGAGAAAACGACATTCATAACTCCCTTTGGAGCCTTCTGCTATGTGTCTATGCCCTTTGGGCTCAAGAGTGCCCAGGCAACTTATCAACGTTGTGTGCAAAATTGTCTACATAAACAGATTGGCCGTAATGTACACGCCTACATGGATGATATCGTGGTTAAATCCAGGGAGAAGGAGACTCTGATTGATGATTTAAAGGAAACTTTTGATAACCTGAGGACATACAAGATGATGCTTAATCCAGACAAATGCATCTTTGGTGTACCGGCGGGCAAGTTATTAGGCTTCTTGGTGTCCAATAGGGGAATTGAGGCTAATCCGGAGAACATCACAGCCATCACCTCCCTCGCTAAACCAAAGTGTATCAATGATGTTCAGCGCCTGGCAGGCCGGATTGCCGCGCTAAGCCGGTTTATCAGTCGCCTTGGTGAGAAGGCAATCCCTTTGTATCAGATGTTGAAAAAAACGGATCAGTTTGTCTGGAGTTCTGCTGCTGATGAAGCATTTGAGGACTTAAAGTGGCAATTGGCCAATCTGCCTGTGCTCACCGCTCCCATTGACAAGGAGCCGTTACTGCTATATGTTGCTGCTAATGCTCGGGCGGTCAGCATGGCTATTGTGGTGGAGCGAAAGGAGGCAGGTAAGGAGCATCCGGTTCAACGTCCGGTCTATTATATCAGCGAGGTGCTCATTGAGTCCAAGCAAAGGTATCCGCATTGGCAGAAGCTGGTGTATGGAGTCTTTATGGCAAGCTGGAAGCTTAAACAATACTTCCAAGGGCATCCAATTACGGTGGTAAGTTCTGCTCCTTTGGGAGATATCATCCAAAACTGGGAAGCAACTGGCCGCATTGCCAAGTGGGCTATAGAGCTTGGGCCGCACGATTTGAGGTATGTGCCTCGGACGGCGATTAAGTCTCAAGCACTGGTTGATTTTATCAATGATTGGACGGAAATGCAAGCACCTGAAGAAAAGCCGGATCACACATATTGGACCATCCATTTTGACAGATCCAGGCAACTGGAAGGCTCGGGGGCTGGAGTCGTATTAACTTCCCCACGAGGTGATAAGTTTTGTTATGTTCTCCGCTTAATGTTCCCTTGTACTAACAATGCAGCTGAGTATGAAGCCTTGCTCCATGGTCTCCGGATGGCTAAGGAGATGAATCTAAGTCGAGTTAAGTGCTTCGGTGACTCGGACCTTGTGGCTCAGCAAGTGTCTGGCACTTGGGACTCCAAGGACCCACTCATGGCAGCATATCGTCGTGAGGTGGATATTGTTGCAGGTCATTTCAAAGGCTATCAGGTGGACCACGTGGACCGGCGGAAAAATGAAGCGGCGGACGCCTTAAGCCGGCTGGGCTCTCAGCGCAAGCCGGTTCCGCCCAATGTTTTTCTGGACGTGCTGCACAACCCGTCGGTCAAGATCCCTGGTGAAGCGGATTTGGCTATTCCCGATCCGGAGGCTCAATTGGTGGCAGCTCTTCATGTTATTCCGGATTGGACGCTTCCTTACCTGGCGTATAAGAACCGGGGCGAGTTACCAGAGGATGAGACTCTGGCCTGACAGATAATCCTGCTATCCAAGTCCATGACTATTATCAACGGCGAGTTGCATCATTGCAGTGTGTCAGGAGCATTTCAACGATGTGTGTCTCCTGAAGAAGGCCGTGAAATTTTGCGTGAGATCCACGAAGGAGATTGTGGTCACCACGCCGGTTCAAAATCTCTGGTGGCTAAAGCGTTTCGCCACGGCTTCTATTGGTTAACTGCTCATGCTGATGCGGAGGATCTGGTCAGACGATGTGATGGTTGCCAAAGGTTCTCAAGACGTGCTCATGTACCGGCTCAAGAATTGAGAATGATTCCAATTACTTGGCCGTTTGCGACTTGGGGGCTGGATATGGTTGGGCCTTTCAAAAGGTCCAAAGATAAAAAGACCCACCTCCTGGTGCCGGTTGACAAGTTTACAAAGTGGGTGGAAGCAGAACCTGTTAGCAAGTGTGATGCGGCCACTGCGGTTCAGTTCATTAAAAAAGTGATTTTCCGGTTTGGCTTTCCACACAGTATCATCACAGATAATGGTACCAATTTTTCCAAAGGTGCCATGAAGGAGTTCTGAGAACAGGAGCACATCCGGCTCGACGTTTCATCAGTGGCACACCCACAGTCCAATGGTCAAGCAGAAAGAGCTAATCAAGAGATCTTGAGAGGCATCAAACCCCGGCTCATGGTTCCTTTGCAGAGAACGCCAGGTTGTTGGGTAGAAGAATTACCATCTGTGCTATGGAGCATCAATACGACACCCAACAGGTCAACAGGATACACACCGTTCTTCATGGTTTATGGAGCGGAGGCGGTTCTCCCCAGTGATATCCGTCATGATTCACCTCGTGTGATGGCTTATGTTGAAGCGGGCAACGAGACGGCACGGCAAGATGCTTTGGACCGGTTGGATGAAGAGCGTGACATAGCAGCCGCCCAGTCGGCGATTTACCAACAGGATCTTCGTCGTTATCACAGTCGCCGAGTCAGAACCAGAACCTTCCAGGAAGGAGATTTGGTGCTTCGGCTCATTCAAGATCAGACTGATATGCATAAGTTATCCCCACCTTGGGAGGGGCCTTTCATGGTCAGCAAGAATCTGCACAACGGGTCATACTATCTGATCAATATTCGAGAACATAAGGACTCACGTACATCAGAGGAGGAGACCAACAGGCCGTGGAACATAGCTCATCTTCGGCCTTATTATACCTGAGCCATTGGTTCTACTTATGTACATATTACAACGATGTATATATTAACTATAATAAACCGGAACCTCAGCTAAAGCGGGGTATCTGTTCTTTTACATCATGTGTGGTTACACGGAGTTGTTCTAAAGCGGCTTCCGGTTTACCCCTTGAGTTCGCTTTTCTAAAAGCATCGTGTTATATCACTTGGAGGATTGGTCGTGTCCGAACCAATACCATACCTCTTGATAGGCGAGAGCCACCAGATCACTTGGGGACTTGGTCACGTCTGAACCACTCATGCCTCTTGATCGGCCTAAGGCCATAGAATCACTTGGGGGCTTGGTCGAACCCGAACCATCGCCATGCCACTTGGTCGGCATAACTGCCACGGTTTCATTTGGGGACCTGGCTGACTAGAACCATAGTTACACCTAACAGGAGCTTGGTCGTGTTCGGCCATGGTAACGCCATGTGATCAGCTCAAATAAATCTTTTTTGCAAACGTTTTTCTCATTGCTTTTGCTTCGCTTTTTCTTTTCTAGATTCTTTTTTCTTTTTTATTGCGTTCTTTTTAAACCGACAAAGTTTTCAACCAATCCATTGATGGAACACAGTTCACGTCAATCCGAAGACTATTTGCCTGGTTTGATCCTTGTTGTTAACATCCTCTTACGGAGTAACACGATGTTTATTATAACCTGGCACGGTTTACATGGTAAACCAGAGTCATATATATACAGGAGCTGTTATCTCCTCAATAGTGTGGCTTTGCAAAACTCTGCTTCAAGATTGGCCAAGCCGACTTCACGCTCAACGATGGCATGTATTATGTATCTCAAAAATTTGATCATATACTTAAAATTTTGTTTTGTATGTTTTGATTTCATATATGCAGACATCATATTCCGCCTGACGGTACAACCGCGGTGGCACTTGACGAATTTCTCATTTCAGAAAGTGCTTTGGAAAGTTCATTACCACAGGAAGAACAAATTATGCACGAAGGCATATCAACATCAAAGGTATCAGCTAGCCTATTACAAGGCAACATGGTGCCCATAATAATATAATTGTTTTTCGGAAAGGAGAGGCAGTTTTAAAACCGGCTTCCGGTTCAAGCTTGGTCACCAGCCTGGCCTGATGGTTGTGGGTCATCCTGCGCCGCTTCAGCCTCCGTTTCTCTACCCAGTGGCTGGAAATCCACAGTTGTCCAGTCGATTCCCATTAATGCTTGAAAAACAGCTTCATCATGGATCAACAATGACGGGTCAATATCGGGAGCGTAAGTATGCTTACGGATTGGAGGGATCAGATTTTCCGATTCATGGATTGGTGTAGCTATTCGCTTGTTCTGACTGTCATATTGGGCTTGATAATGAGACAAGTCTGCTTCTTCAGCTAATTGACAAGCTAGCGGACGTACCTCCCGGTTTATTGCTCGCAGATCCGCTTCACCAAATTCTGACCCGTCTTCCTTCAAGTTGGGATAGCCCTGAGCCGACAAGTCTGCTTCTTCAGCTAATTGACAAGCTAGCGGACGTACCTCCCGGTTTATTGCTCGCAGATCCGCTTCACCAAATTCTGACCCGTCTTCCTTCAAGCTGGGATAGCCCTGAGCCGCTTCAATAGGATCAAAATCCGGCACCCAGGCTTTTACCCGGATTAAGGCATTGATTGCACCGGGTCGAGCAGCAGATTTCTTCAGCTCTTCAACCCGGGCAGGAAGCACCGACAGTTTCATCAGAGTATCTTGAATCAAAGTGGGCGCCGGTTTGTTATGAGATGCGGTACAGATGATCCGCTGGGCACCAGTATACAATTTTTCAACCAATGTATAGGCGGCTTTCAGTTTCTTCCGCACATCTGACCCCAAGTGACCAATGCGCGTCCCAGAAATACCATAAAGGGTTAATAAACCGGCGACTCTGTAAGAAGGCAGAGCCAATTCAGAAGGCAAACTGGCTTACCAAAGATAGCACTAGTCATGGCATGCACGTGCCGCTTTATGCTGGTCAGTTCATCCGCCACTGGTTTTAGTGCAGCCTCGGCATCCTCTGCTCGTTTGATCAAAGCGGACTTTTTAGTGGCCCAATCCGCCCGCTTCTTCTTGAAGCTCTCCTTAAGCTGTTCCATGGCGCTTAAAGTGCTGGCCAATTCCTCTTTTGCTTTGGAGGTTTCAGCCTGTTGGGTTTTTAGGTTTTCTTGGAGATCGGTGACTTGGTTTTCTTTCGTCTTCAGCTCCGCCTGCATGCATACAGATATATGCTTCAACAAATCGGTATAAGGATTCAAGTACCAATCACATAACAAGTTATGCACTTAGCACTTGGGGGCTAATGCATATTCGATCTTCATCTTTCAATTGCTTGCAAAGTCCCAAGATCAATACAAGTATTCAACTTGGCACTTGGGGGCTAATGGCTATTTGCTCATATATATATTCTGATGCGGCAATCTCAATTACTTAAAGTACCGGTTTAACTACGCTAAGTTGAACCGGCCCTTGGGGGCTACATCGGCAAAAGTACAAAGTATTAAGATTTATGTTAGTAAGTCCCGGTTTGAAAGAAGATTACAAACCGGCCCTTGGGGGCTAAGGAGAGTCAGTAAATATTGAAGTATACAAGCAAGAAAGAGCGTATGGAAGTTACCTCGTATTTATCCTTCATCATATTAATCAGACTGGCTTCATAGTCACGGCTGGCATACAGCCGGTTCAGGTAGCCGGAATGGATATCTTGGGCGTTCAGAGCAGCATAAGTTGCCAGATCAGCATTCCACTTACCTTTACCAAAGGCAGCAAATTCTTCCTTGGCAGAATGTTTGGACAAAGCAACAGGATTGCTTGGCTCGGTATGGCCAGTGCTAGTAATGACAACCTCATCCTCCTGAGTATCGCCGGTTTGCACTGGGGCTGTTGGCTTGTCAGTAGGTTTTGCTGGACCGATGGATCTCTCAATCCGGATGGAGCCTGTGGGCTGATTGACAGGACCCGAGGCATCAGTAGGTCTCTCTTCATCAATAAGATCGTCGTCTTGCTGCGGTGGATCGTTGGGTATATCCTCAGGAATAGCCGCTTCAAGATCGGGTGTCTTGCCTGGCTCAAGAACGACATCTTCTTCGGCCGCTTTTTCCAGGCGGGCCTTCTTGCTTGGTCTAGGTTTGGCCCTGGAAAGAATAACAAAATCAAATACAACATATGTTCTAAGGCAATGTACTGTAAGTATCATAATAAGTATAGCTTACCCAAGCACCGTTTTGAGCGGTGGCAGCTGAGTAGCCGATGACTCGCCAGAGGATGAGTGGGAAGTAACCTGGTAATCAGAGTCAGATGGATTAAGAGGTTGGCGAAAGCAGCCCACTTTAGGACAATCACTGACAAGCAAATTAGAGACCTCTGAACGGCGTTTCCGAACCGGACTATTCGGTAAACCGGCGGAGGTAACTACCTGGCCGCTGTGCCGGGTTGTGCGACGAGCTTCGTGCTGTTGGGTCTTCATAAGAAATTTGGGATCCAAATAAGCAAGAGGATGAGAAAATTTAACTTTCTGGTTTGCCTGACGGATTTTTAGCGAAGGTAAAGGTTCTGAATCGGAAGAGAGAATAATTACCTCTGCAGCATCAGCGTGGCTGGCTTCGGCATCATCCTGACAAATATCATCATCAATAAGATGCATGAAAAATAAGCCAAGTGAGTCAAGATCTACCTCAAGGTCCGGATTATCCACATCATCATCAGGGGCCGGATTAGAAGATGCAGTAGTTCTTTTCCTGTGGGCAGTCTTCTTTACAGCTTTAGTCTTTTGCCGGGTTACTCGTTCCAGTTTGTCTGGTTTTTCCGGTTTCTCCTGCGGCAATTTCTTGCTCCAAAACGGATCATTGCCCTGATTACACAGACACTGATATTAAACAATGACCAGATATATCAATAATAGATTCAACAAAAGGAAAAATCAAGGCCTTACAGCTGGCGGTTTGTTGGTGGCACAGAAGGGAAGCAGGCCGTTTTTAGCACAGATATGTTCCGGTTCATTCAGCATCTTATTTACAGCTTCTGTGATTTCTTCATCGGTGAGCTGGATTCTGGAATGTCGCAGTGGGTCATCCACACTGCCGGTATACTCGCACATCAAACTGGAGCGCTGACTAAGGGGCAGTATGCTCCATGATATCCAAGAGCGAGCGAGATCAACCCCTGTTAAACCGTTGGCCATAAAGGCTCTGAGCTTCGACAGTTGAGGAGCATATTTGCTTCTCTCCTGGGCAGTCAATCTTTGCGGAAAAGGGTGTGTATTGCTGAGCCGCTCCGGACGAAAGCCGGGCAAGGGATTCTCACCAGTAGGGGAGGTATCTTTGCAGTAGAACCATGTCTGATTCCACTCTTTGGGGTGGTGTGCAGTTTGGCATGAGGGTATGTGACCTCTTTCCTTTTCTGGATCGCCACGCCTCCCAACTCCGTATTGGAGCCGTCAGTAAACTCAGTACGGTGATTTAGATGGAAAAGGTCTCGGAACAATTCCACTGTGGGCTCCTCTTGAAAGAACGCTTCACAGAGCACTTGGAAGTGACACATATTTGTAACAGAGTTGGGGCCAGTATCTTGTGGATGGAGTTGGAAATCGGCCAAAACATCTCGGTAAAATTTAGAACCGGGTGGCTTAAAGCCCCGAGCTAAGTGATCTACAAAAACAACAACTTCTCCTTCTTGAGGAGTGGGAGGGCATTCTTTGCCAGGAGCCCTCCAATGAATGGTATCTTTGCTGGCTAAAGCGCCGATCAAGACTAGATCGTCCAGCTGAGCCTCTGTGACACGAGAAGGAACCCAATTGCATTCATATACTTGCTTGGCCATGATGGAATCTACAAGGTAGAAGGTCTCGGTTCAAAAATACATTTGATCAAGGTACATTGGTATGTGCAATGTTAAACCGGAGACAGATCTATATGAACCGGAGTTTTATGAAGCAACAACATCTGGCGGTTCAACAAGGGGACTAATGGTATATACCGGTTTGGCAATTTTTTCCTACAAGGTTAAACCGCCGGGTTTAAACATTGAAGCAGAGGAGTAAGTTTACAGAAACAGATTTCGTAAGATTTCTCCACAGCGATGGATCTGAAGCAAGTTCAGAAAAAAGATAAATATTCAGAGGTCCAAAAGGAGCAATACCGAATCAATGAACAAGACGTACATACAGATCTATGGTTTTGAGATGTGCAAGTGAAGGCGAAGGGTAAACCATTGCACAGAATAAAGATTTGCGGAGCCATCTAAAGATCTACCGTATGCGCAAGAGGCAGACGATGAACACTGAAGAACTACAAAACCCTAGGTCAGATCTGCGGGGGAAAGGATGGAAGATTTACCAGAGCTGAGGAAGATGCGGAAGGTTGCCGCGATGCTCTGGTGTGCTCAGGTTGATGCAGCGGCCAAAGTTGAGGCAAAGGTCGACGGCGGCGGCGGAGCTCCGAGGCTGGCGACGCGAGGAAGACGAAGAAGGCACGGAAGGAGAAAAGAAATGACCCTTCGGTCCTATTTATAAGGCGAAGAACATGTGTCAGGCGCGACAATCAAGGGGCCATGAAACGGAGCTGTCGCCTCGATTTCCGCCGATCTATTAAACAAAGAAGCATAATGGATAGCTTCGTTATGACAGGTGACGTCACTCCGGTTTACAGCAATCAGAGAAGATGACATCATGGCGGTTTACCAATTTATAAGAAGATGTTGAAGATGAAGCTTTTGTTAAAGGATTGACATGAACCCGTTCAAATCAATCCGGGGCCTAATGTTGGGGATATTACTACTGGGCGTAAACCGGCCTATCTGGGCCGGGTTAACTTCGTCAGTAGTTAAGTATGTTAAAGCCCAAGAAGACAGAGGAGGGCTCAAGGACCATGGTCGGTTCAAGGCCTGTAGCCGTAAACCGGCGTTAGTAGTTAACTTGTATTGTAAGTTAGGAATAAGTAGAGACCAAACCGGACACATCTATGAGCCAGTATTGGGACTCAGTAAGCCGACGGGAGTCACGCGTGTATATAAGGGGACGACCCGGCGGCGGTTCAAGGACAACAGACAACAACTCGAGACATAGGCGAAGCTTGTTTGCTCCCTAGTCATCGAAACCCCATCAATTCCATCACAACTAGACGTAGGCTTTTACCTTCCTTGAAGGGGCCGAACTAGTATAAACTCTCTTGCGTCCCTGTGTCCGCTTTAACCCCTTCAAGCTAACCTGTAGCGAAGGCTCCACGACTAAGTCCTTCTGCTAGGACATCTGCCGTGACAAAACCACGACAGAATTGATTGTCACACGGTAGTTGTCTCCGGGTTGAGGGCATGCCGGAGTCGCGGCTCCACAGATTTTCTTTCCCACCTATCGCCCACTGTTTCTACATCCAATTTGACTCAATGAAGTTTTTCTTTCTCGCGATTTGAGCAGGTCCCCCAATCGTAGTGTTGAAGAGTGGTTCTAGTGGGTTGATTTCATCTATGTTGCTGCTTTATCTTATTCTTACTATGTATTTTTTTCCTTCTCCATCCTCTCTTCCACCGAATTACGAATAAGCAATTTTCTTATTGCTGCTGTTTTTTCGTGCTTCCAAATTGGTGCAGGTACGATAAGAAAGGATTAGTGCTGTAGGTTGGATCAGGGAATTCCTAAAGCTCATGATTCCAATGGTTATCAGCAAAATGGTAGTGTATACTCTCATATCTCATCTTATTATCTTAACATGCATGTATATGTGCCTATGATTTGTAAAACTTCACGTGCTCTTGTAGATAATAAATGCTTGCTCTCATCAAAACACAACAACTAACCGCACTAGAAAACTAAATCATGTGGGTTGCCATGTCCTCCTGATGTATGCACATGAATAATTGTAAGATTACCATCACGTCTATGGTTTCTCAAGTAAAGAGGCTGAAACATTTTATTCCATGTGTCAATTATTCTGTACAGTATGGTTATATAATATCTGACATCGTTATGTTTTTCCTGAAGACTATAATATAGTGATATATTAGAAGCCCATTAGAGCATTCCTGATGAAAAGAGATCACATTAAATTATTTTTTAAATCTTAAACATGAACAAATTATTAGTTTAAACAAACAAGAGAGTATTTAGAGCTAACTATGTTTATTGCACATTCTTTTGGCAAAAAAATATTTTTTATGTTGCAAAGCGTGATTTTTTAAAAGAAATTATTATGTTAGTAGATCACTTGTAAGTTCATATAAATATACTTTGCCACATCTATCAAGGAATTGTAATTTAATATGTTTAAACTCCACCAAATATTTATATTATCCATTTTTTCAGATAAGTATATGCTATTCTCAACTGAAGGAGTCTTTACAACTAATGTTGCTACTATGTTATCTGGGCTTTACAGAGATTTTTAGCGTGCTGGTTTTAATTAGTAGTTCTACTTGATGATATTCCTGCATGCATGTTACCATTTCAAATTTGCCTTCATATTTCCTTTGATGGTTCTCAAAACTAAGCATGTACACACATGATGTGTTTCTTCTGCTGGTACGATTGATGTGTATGCAGCTTTGAAAACTTTGATTTACTTTGAAATACTCTTATGTTTTGTTAAAATGCACGGGTTTGGCAACACCCGTCATCATTGATTATATATTGATGTTACCTTTTCCCACAATTGTCTATTTACATGAATGGGTGAAAAAATGCATGAAGGCATGCCATTGTTGAGTTTCAGTTAGATCCTTATGTAATAATTCGTCCGTTTTAGATTGAATCCAACCGCATTGAGGCACCACTCGAGCCATGACATGGATGGACCAGAGGGTCCCACTTTGATTCCAAGAACTATGACTATAAGTCATCTTTCTACCAGTTTTGTTACATTAGCCATTGGAGAGAGAGAGAGGAGCTGATTGTAGGATACTAAAACCTTAACTGGCTGCCAAAGCTCCCTCATCGCCATGCTGGACATTATCAACTTTTTTTAAAAGAAAGCCATTAATCACTTACCCATGTATATTATCCATATAATTTGGGTTATCTGGGAGCAAGAAGGCACTTAGATATGGGTTATAAAGGTGGCATATTTTATGTAATATTCTTCTACCTGGCTGTGTTAATTTATTCATGTATCATTTTGCTCTTTTGATAAGGATGGTGTCGGTGCTGGTTATACAATGGAGTGCTATTGGTTGGGGGCTTGGTTTGCAGCAGAAAAACCTTGCTATTCATGCGGAGCTTTCCTGATGCTATTCTTCCTCATGTGTATTATTTCCTGTGTAACTATAGTTGTCGCCATCATTATGCTATTATGTAAGATTTGGACACACAGAATGGGTACAATTAACCAAAAAGCAATTTTCTCTAAAATTTCTCTTCTTATCCACTAATGATCTGATAGAAATAAAACTAAAAAATATAATCGTTTGCAGAGTGCATCATGCATGTGTCCCTTTTCTTATAGTAATAATACCAATTAAATTCTTTTATTTTTTTGTAAACCGATTAGATTACTACTTTCAGCATATTATGTATTCCCTGTATCGGTTTATCTAGGAAAAAAATCAATGTGCACTACTTTGCAGAAACACTTCATTTAAATTTTATTTTCACGTCATAAGTGCCTAGAAATCTATTGCAAAAACGGACGGGCGCTGCAATGCGCGCCTTCCATGATCTAGTACTTATTATTGGGGATGTTCATATCCCCGTTGAGGTAACCTAGTGTTATTCGAAATTTCTCCGGTTTCATGTTAATCGGAATGAGTTTGTTAACAAGACTTGATCAACCTTGTTAGTGGATTCCTTTTGACGAGCATGAGATGGATGAAACTAGAAGCACAACCCTCTGTACCCTTTCTATACTTTCTGTTATTTAGTTGAAATAAAGTAAAAATAAATAATTTTCTGTCTGTTATCTGATTATCTGTGCAATATAAAAATACCTCGAAAATAAAAGTTCTCCAAATGCCCTGAAAATTAAATATGATTTTTTCTAGAATATTTGAGGATTTATGGAACAAAGAACTGTTGGAAATATGCCCTAGAGGAAATAATGAATTGGTTATTATTATATTTCCTTGTTCATGATAATCGTTTATTGTCCATGCTAGAATTGTATTGATAGGAAACTCAGATACATGTGTGGATACATAGACAACACCATGTCCCTAGTAAGCCTCTAGTTGACTAGCTCGTTGATCAATAAATGGTTACGGTTTCCTGACCATGGACATTGAATGTTATTGATAACGGGATCACATCATTAGAAGAATGATGTGATGGACAAGACCCAATCCTAAGCCTAGCACAAAGATCATGTAGTTTGTATGCTAAAGCTTTTCTAATGTCAAGTATCATTTCCTTAGACCATGAGATTGTGCAACTCCCGGATACCGTAGGAGTGCTTTGGGTGTGCCAAACGTCACAACGTAACTGGGTGGCTATAAAGGTACACTACAGGTATCTCCGAAAGTGTCTGTTGGGTTGGCACGAATCAAGACTGGGATTTGTCACTCCGTGTAAACAGAGAGGTATCTCTGGGCCCACTCGGTAGGACATCATCATAATGTGCACAATGTGATCAAGGAGTTGATCACGGGATGATGTGTTACGAAACGAGTAAAGAGACTTGCCGGTAACGAGATTGAACAAGGTATCGGGATACCGACGATCGAATCTCGGGCAAGTATCGTACCGCTAGACAAAGGGAATTGTATACGGGATTGATTAAGTCCTTGACATCGTGGTTCATCCAATGAGATCATCGTGGAACATGTGGGAGCCAACATGGGTATCCAGATCCCGCTGTTGGTTATTGACCGGAGAGTCATCTCGGTCATGTCTGCATGTCTCCCGAACCCGTAGGGTCTACACACTTAAGGTTTGGTGACGCTAGGGTTATAGAGATATTAGTATGCGGTAACCCGAAAGTTGTTCGGAGTCCCGGATGAGATCCCGGACATCACGAGGAGTTCCGGAATGGTCCGGAGGTAAAGATTTATATATGGGAAGTCTTGTTTTGGTCGCCGGAAAAGTTTCGCGCATTATCGGTATTGTACCGGGAGTGCCGAAAGGGGTCCGGGGGTCCACCAAGGGGGTCCACCTGCCCCAGGAGGCAACATGGGCTGTAGGGGTGTGTGCCTTGGCCTATATGGGCCAAGGGCACCAGCCCCAAGAGGCCCATGCGCCAAGAGATAAGGGAAAGGAAGAGTCCTAAAGGGGGAAGGCACCTCCTAGGTGCCTTGGGGAGGATGGACTCCTCCCTGGCCGCACCCTTCCTTGGAGGAAGGGTCGAGGCTGCGCCCCCCCCTCTCCCTTGGCCCTATATATAGTGGGGGAAGGGAGGGCAGCCTCACCTAAGCCCTGGCGCCTCCCTCTCCCTCCCATGACACATCTCCCTCCTCCCGCAGCGCTTGGCGAAGCCCTGTTGGAATCCCGCTACTTCCACCACCACGCCGTCGTGCTGCTGGATCTCCATCAACCTCTCCTCCCCCCTTGCTGGATCAAGAAGGAGGAGACGTCGCTGCTCTGTACGTGTGTTGAACGCGGAGGTGCCGTCCGTTCTGCGCTAGGATCATCGATGATTTGGATCACGACGAGTACGACTCCATCAACCCCGTTCTCTTGAACGCTTCCGCGCGCGATCTACAAGGGTATGTAGATCCACTCCTCCCTTGTTGCTAGATGACTCCATAGATAGATCTTGGTGACACGTAGGAAAATTTTCAATTTCTACTACGTTCCCCAACAAGAACACACCAGGGGGGCCAACCACCTTGCCACGAGGGTGGAGGGCGCGCCCACCCCCCTAGGGCGCGCCCCCTGCCTCGTGGGCCCACGGTGGCCCTCCTCCACTTATTCTTTCAGCCACACACTTCATATTCCTCCCCCAAACACGAAAAACCAACTCAAACCCGAGTCCAAGCTCGTTTTGCTACCATTTTCGATCTCCTTGCTCAAAGCATCTCTCACAAAACTGCTTGGGGAGATTGTTCCTTGGTATGTGACTCCTCCATTGGTCCAATTAGTTTTTGTTCTAGTGCTTTATTCATTGCAAATTTTGCTGCTTAGGTGACCCTGTTCTTGAGCTTGCATGTCAAATTTATATGGTCAAAAGTAGTTTTGATGCATGATATAGGCCCTAGGCACTTGTAGGAGTAGTTGATATCAATATTATTGAGTTTGGTTTACTTTTATTTTTGAAGTTACTAAAAATTTCAGAATTTTTCAGAAAATGTTGAAGAGATTATTGAGGGGCTCATCGAGCCAAAGCTCGAAGGAAAAGGCACCAAAGCCTAAGTATAATTTGTCGCGCACCGCGGAGGTTCAGGCATGTGAATGGCCTTCTGAGGATTTCTTGAGAGCAGCCGGGATTTATGAAGATTTTCATGAGTTGGCTCATAATGCAGGCCTCACCGCTTTCCTCCACGACCAATGCGATCAGTATCTCTTACTCACAAATACCTTTGTGCAAAACTTTCATTTCATTCTAGGAACTCACCACCTACGGTGGAGTTTCATTTATATGATGAGCATAAGGAGATGTCACTTTATGATTTCTGTCAGATTTGTTTAGTCCCTTTCGGGGGCAAGACATAAGAACCACATCATGATGATGTGGAGGGGTTTATTAATACTATCACTGTAGGGGAAACTAGGAAGGTTTCCGATGCACGAATCACTAGCATACATTTTCCTGTCTTACGTTATTTTGCATTATTTGCTAGTCGTTGCTTAATTGGTCACGGAAACTGTGGAAACCTTAGTATCCCTGATATTATTATTTTGCTCCAAGATTTATACAGTGATAACACTTTTAGTATGGGCGGCATTATTGTTAGACGTTAAGTATGAACCGTACTAAGGATCCCATCTTTGGAGGCATCTATGCTACACACCCAGCTGCACATTTTAACATACCTATTAGGCATACTGAGAAGGAAGAAAAAATGCTGCCTCGTGTTTATCTTGATTATAAAAGTTTGGTGGAACATGATTTTATTGTTAAGAATAGGGCAGGAGAGCTTAAATATCAATTGTTCTTTAATAAACATCATCCTGAGACCATTACCTTGCCTACTCCTGCTTTGTTTGATTTGACTGTAGGCAAGTACGTTGTTCCGTTGACGGCTATCCATGCCTACCGGAACCCTGCACCAGCCGAGGAGCCAGAACCGGAACCACAATTTGATCCTTCATGACAGTCTAACTATCAGTGGGATCCGGAGATGATTGCCAGCCAGTGGCAATCAGAGCCTTCTTCTTCCTCATCACAGTACGACCCCAACAACTATTATTATGGATATCAGCCAGGCCAGCCATGGCCATAGACCAACTTAGGCCAAAGGCCTAAGCTTGGGGGAGTATGTATTTCTCACCGACATTACATTTATGTTCACACACACTCATTGCTAGATGTCGGTGCTCATACTTTTTCATTGTATCACCCATGCTAGTTTATTTCCTTTTATGCTTTCTTCTTGCGTGTTTAATAAACCTTAAGAAAAACAAAAAAAAATAGTTGTAGCTTTTAATTAATTTACTTTCCATGCTTGTAGTAGTAATTAAAAAGAAAACCCAAAAATATTTCCTTTTCTTCTTTTGCTTGTTGGGAGCTTTCCCGTGTAAATAGTTTTATTTCTTATTTTTGGGGGGTCAGTAGGAGAAGACCATGATTAAATTGTTGAAGTGGCTCTTATATGCATTATTGCTTATCTGACAAAAGAGCCCATATTGCCTTGTCTTCTCCTGTTTATTGAATGTTCGCAGATTCCAGCTTAGTCCAATGCACGTGCACTCTTATTATTATTCACACCGTTCGGTCGTGCAAGTGAAAGGCAATTATGATGATATATGATGGACTGACTGAGATGAGAAAAGCTGGTATGAACTCGACCTATTTTGTTTTTGTAAATATGATGAGCTCATCGTTCTTGATTCAGCTTGTTATGAATAAACATGTTTGCAATGACAATTAGAGATCATAGCTTCTTGTGCCATGCTTGATTAGCTATGAGTTATAATGGTTTACCTTGCGTGCCAACATGCTATTAAAATGGTTATGATGTGATATGATAGGGTGGTATCCTCCTCTGAATGATTTAAGTGACTTGACTTGGCGCAAGTTCACGCATGTAGTTGAAACAAATCAACATAGCCTTCACGATATTTATGTTCATGGTGGATTATATCCTACTCATGCTTGCATCCATGTTTATTAATTTTAATGCATGTACATGGCTATTGTCGCTCTCTAGTTGGTCGCTTCCCAGTCTTTTGCTAACCTTCAGCTGTACTAAGCGGGAATACTGCTTGTGCATCCAAACTCCTTAAACCCCAAGTTATTCCACATGAGTCTACTATACCTTCCTATATGCGGTATCTACCTACCGTTCCAAGTAAATTTGTATGTGCCAAACTCCAAACCTTCAAATAATCATCCTGTTTTGTATGCTCGAATAGCTCATATATCAACTAGGGCTGTCTGTATCTTCCATGTTAGGCGGGTTATTCTCAAGAGGAGTGGACTCCGCTCCTCACTCACGAGATAAAGGGATGGTCACCGAGATGCCCAGTCCCATGCTTTATGCAAACTAAATCAAAATAATTGCAAACAAAACTCCCCCTGGGACCTGATGTATGTTGGAGGCACTCGTTGTTTCGAGCAAGCCATGGATTGATGTTTGCTGGTGGAGGGGGAGTATAAACTTTACCATTTTATTTGGGAACCGCCTATAATGTGTGTAGCATGGAAGATATCGCCATCTTTTGGTTGTTATGTTGAAAATGAAAGTATACCGCTCAAAATGTTATTCACCTCTATTTTAAAACCGAGCTCTGACACCTCTACAAATCCTTGCTTCCCTCTATGAAGGGCCTATCTATTTACTTTTATGTTGAGTCATCACCCTCTTATTAAAAAGCACTAGCTGGAGAGCGCAACTGTCATTTGCATTCATTGCTGTTAGTTTACATTGGGTGTGACTATGATTAGATCTCTTTTACCATGAATTACAATGTCTAGTCAGTCCTTGATCTTTAAAGGTGCTCTGCATTTATGTTTTGCGGTCTCAGAAAGGGCTAGCGAGATACCATCTTGTTATATCATATTATGATTGTTTTGAGAAAGTGTTGTCATCCGAGATTTATTATTATGGCTTGCTAGTTGATTATGTTATTGATATGAGTAATCATGAGACCCGATAATTATTGCAAACTAGTCGTCACCCCGTGCGCCCGCACGGGCTAGACATTATAAGGGGACAAAAATATTCAAGTTGTTTTTATAACATTTGTTAGTTGTGAAATTTATAGATCAGAGAAAATAGAAAAAAAACTCAAAATTCATTAGGCACGACATTAACCAACACTCAATGAACTGATCTATTGCTCACATTCTTCAGGGTCAATGTACTTTCGATGACTTGACGTCCATTTTCTCGTATTTACTATTAACTGGAACGTAATAGTGTGAAAACGCAGTATGAACACATTTAGAACTTAGCTGGATATCCATGGACAACATACCGCTATAGTTTTTATCAAATATGGAATGAAGCCAATATGGATCGTATGGTGAATAAGAATAAGAATGACCACAATCCTCTTGAAAAATGGGTTAGAAATATTAGTGTGTCATTAACTTGACATGTTATATGTATGATTCTAATTGTGGTTGTCAAGTTCTCCTCTCTTCATTTTAAATCATGTCCTTGTATACTTATTAATATAACTATCTGCTACTAAGACAATAACTCTACAATTGGAGGTAATTTTTCAATAGGATAAATTGCATCATCTCAGCGTGAATGAAAAATGTTATTATGAAGATATCACTGTCTCATTGGAGTTATAGAATCCCACCATACCTTTATTTTCCTTCCCCAGCAAAAGAGTTGAATTTAAGACATGTAACGGTCATATATGAAACCTACATTTTTCTATTCATGTGCATTTTTTATTACTGAAAGAGATACGGAATTTTATTTTAGTTGATAATTGAGCGTCTTTTACCAAGACAGAATAGGAAATCTCAAAGCCATCATTTCTACCTAGGTCTACATGATCTATAATTATTCTGGTGAAGATTGACTAATATAATTTGACTAATAATTTTACAGTACATATTGCAAGTGAAGGCCTAATGAGTTAGAAGTAAAAAAATTGCACACAGTAGATCTCCAGTATAACAAATTTAGGAGATTCGCTTACCCAAATTTGTCTTGTGCATAGAGATAGTGACATGTTAATAAGGTATGTTTTATTTAAAGGAATGAAAAACATCTGATTGGCTTCTCGCATCAGATAATAAGATGTTACCATTTTCATACACAATTGTATTGAAGGTAACCGTTACCATGTTCGATCACAAATTACAGAAAGTAACTTTCCATCGGTAGTCATTGATTTGCACTCCAGCACTAAAAATTTCACACCTGGGTATATGCTTTTGACAATTACAGTCACCGAAAAATATAATAGTTCTCGAAGGGTGCCCATAGGATTAACATAAATTAAATAAATTGTTAAATTACTGGTTAGGCCCTTTACAGGTAAATTATTAGTGGGAACATGCATGTATTATTATTTTCATTGCAATCTTTAGGAGAAACAAAGTTAAATAGTTTCAGTTAGTTCATGATTGGATGCATCACATGTGTTTATGGGTCTGCATGTTTTTTCTACCCAGTCTTTTGATTCTTATGCAAATTCTATCGGTTCTCATTCTTACATTGTTTTGTTAGATTCTCGTTTAAATGAAAAGGCATTCTATGCAGCACGGGTTTGCACACGTAATCCCTCAATTCGTTTAACATAACATAACTTCTATTTTTTTGGTAAAGATATATACATGAATAGGCTGAACTAAATCCATGGCACATATAAGCAAGTTAGTGTGTGATATAAGTAATAGTCCATTATTAGTTTTGAAAACAAAATGGAGAAGACGCATACTTCTCTGCATTGTTATAGTTAGTGCAATTATAACTGTTAGCAAAACTGAATCTTCTAGACCTTCATTTTTAAGACTACTATTCATTCAACAACTTTGATATAGTAGTCATTTTTAAGATCATCACAAAAAGCACAATGAATAGATTGGTGTTGAAGAAGCAAAACATGTCATTTCAAGTTGAATCAGATACACACAAAGGATACATTTTCGATCATATCTACGGTTGTACATCTGAGAAGCTATTTCTCTTCATATAGTCGACATGACAACTTCTCTATTCTTATATTTGAAAAACTTCTATAATAACGTCCATTCAAGGGAGATTAAGCTGCTACTTTTGCCAATTCTTGCGAAAGCAAATCGAGGTGTTATGTATCTTTAGTCTGATCAAATATAGGAATGAAATGATGAGTTTCTACATTCCATCCTAGGTCGTTCTTTTTTATCTCAATCTTAGAGCATAAATACACTATTAAATATTATGCTATTTCTGAATAATATAGATATCCGAACGACACAGGCTGTGCTGCACGTAATTTACACTAAATTTAAATACTAAGTAAAGGACAATGCTGCTTCAGAAATATTCCACATGTAAGTATCAACATCAGATAAGTTCCGACATATATAGTTAGTTAATATATCAATAAAAAGAATAGATCACATGGATCCGTTCTTACTTTAAGAAACTTTGACACCATGGCTGCTACTGTATTATTCCCAGATAACCCAACACTACTACCGATCAGTAGTTCTTCAGCCAATTGATTTTCTTCAACATCTTGTTTCTAGGGCATTGCCTGCTCATATTGTTCAGAAATTGCATCCAACAATAATAAGTATCACTTGCAGTATCACAATTTATAAGAATCGATTGCGGCAAATACGGATTTTCATATAACTTGTCTTATAAGAAAAGGCTATACAATCGGCATCAGCTACTGTTCCTTCAGCTATTTTTCAGTATGCATTACCTAAAAATCATGTGCAGCTCCGAGAGGAAGATGGATATTTCAAGATTGGAGCTGGGCAGAGGAAAAGGGCCACTTTGCATACCTGGTTGTTGAGCTTAAAGAAGTTCCATCGGATAGATTTTGTCCTCATAAGAGTTTAGCTGTTGTTACCTACAGACTACATCCAAGAGAGGCATCAGGCCACACTGATGGTCCGAGCTCCTGACTTCTCCTCCTACAGAAGCTCCTACACCGGTGCCATCTCGGCCGTCAGCCATGCGTGCCACTCGGGGCGGGACACGCTGTTGTCTTGAAGCAACTACATGAGGTGGCAGCGCTGCATGCACACAGGCGCCGACTCAAGAATGGCTCTATCTTTTATGCCATCCTCAGTGGTGAGAGGTATGATGTGGTGAGGCAGAGCATGATCGATGCTCCAGGATCCTAAAAAACAAACAAACAAATGCTCCGTAATATGATATTAGTTCTCTAAAAATATGATTTAGCACATACGTAACACTTTTAATCAGGGAAACAACATGTATATATACAAAATTGACCAGGAGACAACATAAATAACAGATTGCTGAGTATAATCGTGGTGACACCATGATGTGAAAAAACCCGAGCATGAAAGTAGTAATGTGCAAAATGAATCCCAACCAATTGGATCCTGCCATGTATGCACTTTGATCGTCCAAAATCAAACCCTAGTTGGAGGAATAAGGTAGTCAGGTAGCCGGTGAAGCAATCATTCAATAGTGGTTGAGCAGCTAACCAATCTCTTATTGGAAAATTGATTTGCTCACCATGTTAGAGATGCCCAACTATGCAGCTGATTTCAGCCATGGTGCAAATTCTGGCTGGCACACAGAAGGGACTTTACAATATGGACTGTATTCAGTACACACAATATAGATGTCAACATAAGTGGGAGTAACTCACCTTATATAAGACAATCTAACCGAAATCAGCAATTGTAGATCCCATGCCTCACATTCTTGACAACCGATTTTTACCTTTGACACAAAACATGGGAAACATCTGAAAGTATTACTATGATACAAAGAGCTGGTGAGAGAAACAAACTTATGATAGAAACTGTTGCTTTCAGACATCCATAAGTTTAAGTACAGAATAGGGTGAGCATTGAAACTTAGTATATCACTATAGCTACACCGTTACGGTTTATAAATTAATAATTAACATATCAACTGAAATTGATGTCATCTATTTACTATAGAGAGTGAGAAGTGGGAACACTAAGCTTGCTCGCAGCCAACATGATTCTACTGCAGAACTGATAGAATATTTCTATGATGGAACACCACAAATTCTTAAATGGTTAATGAGAGCAATGCAATTGTCGAAGCCTTAAAGATGTATAGTTGAAGGCATAACCATTTGTAAAACATCACATATACAACTTTTAAGCCCCCCAAAGATGAGAAGAAGTGAAAACAAACTATGGCCTGATTTGGCACACTACTGCTAATAATAGTACATAAGGACTAACATTGTTTACTGCTATGGTCCTAGATTTGAAAATTTGAAATAAAAAGGAGATCTAATGATTTGGGGGGAGGGGACTGAGAATAGATCGATGGAGTTGCAGCATGAATGGCCGGCGACCTACGACAGAGAAAATAGAGAGAAAGGGAGATGGCTGGGCGCTCTGCGGCGGTGTACCTCAAGGCGCGAGGCTCCAACTTCTGCTCGCCGGCGATGAGTTGGAGCGCCACCAGCCGCCGGAGTCGTCAACCTGACAGATCGAGAGAAAGGTAAGAATCCTGTAGCAACACGGTCTGCCAGATCGAGGAAAGGAGAGGATCCTGCAGCAACATGGGAAAAAATCAATCTAGGAAAAGGAGAGGACTCTTGAGAGGTTGGGACTATCATAACGTGGAGGTCTGGTGAGAGTTTTTTTTTAAGAATCGGGAGTGATTGGGACTGTTATTTATGTTTTGACTCGCGAGAGGGTTATATCTTTTTAGTGACTCGTGAGAGGTTGGGACTGCCATAAATTGTGTATTTGAGTTTTTTGCCAATGATTGTATGGGTTGATCTCCACCGTAATTACTTGGTCCCACCATGATAAACGGCTCGTAATTTCTAATTAATGTGGTAATTTCTAGGAAGTCGTAAATTAGTATAGGTATAGATAGATAGATGTGGTTAGTTATAATCTTTGCTGAAAACTTGAATGCTAGCTTGACATATTTACAACAACAAGAGCAAACAGAGTTTGTAAAAGTTTTTTTTATCTCTTTCAGTTTGTCAACTGAGTTGCTTGAGGACAAGCAAGGGTTTAAGCTTGGGGGAGTTGATACGTCTCCGCCGTATCTACTTTTCCAAACACTTTTGTCCTTATTTTCGACTCTAACTTGTATGATTTGAATGGAACTAACCCGGACTGACGATGTTTTCAGCAGAATTGCCATAATGTTGTTTTATGTGCAGAAAACAGAAGTTCTCGGAATGACCTAAAACTCCACCAAATATCTTACAATAAATAATAAAAAATCCTCACCAAAGATGAAGACCAGGGGGCCCACACCCTTCTCACGAGGGTGGGGGGCACGCCCCCCTAGGGCGCGCCCCCTACCTCGTGGGCCCCCTGGAGACCCCCTGACTCCAACTCCAACTCTATATAACTGCTTTCGGGGAGAAAAAAATTGGAGAGAAGAAATCATCGCGTTTTACGATACGGAGCCGCCGCCAAGCCCTAAAACCTCTCGGGAGGGCTGATCTGGAGTCCGTTCGGGGCTCCGAAGAGGGGGATTCGTCGCCGTCATCATCATCAACCATCCTCCATCACCAATTTCATGATGCTCACCGCCGTGCGTGAGTAATTCCATCGTAGACTTGCTGGATGGTGATGGGTTGGATGAGATTCACCATGTAATCGAGTTAGTTTTGTTAGGGTTTGATCCCTAGTATCCACTATGTTCTGAGATTGATGTTGCTATGACTTTGCTATGCTTAATGCTTGTCACTAGGGCCCGAGTGGCATGATTTCAGATCTGAACCTATTATGTTTTCATAAATATATGAGAGTTCTAGATCCTATCTTGCAAGTCTATAGTCACCTATTATGTGTTATGATCCGTTAACCCCGAAGTGACAATAATCGGGATACTTACCGGTGATGACTGTAGTTTGAGGAGTTCATGTATTCACTATGTGCTAATGCTTTGTTCTGGTTCTCTATTAAAAGGAGGCCTTAATATCCCTTAGTTTCCATTAGGACCCCGCTGCCACGGGAGGGTAGGACAAAAGATGTCATGCAAGTTCTTTTCCATAAGCACGTATGACTATATTCGGAATACATGCCTACATTACATTGACGAATTGGAGCTAGTTCTGTGTCACCCTATGTTATGACTGTTACATGATGAACCGCATCCGGCATAATTATCCATCATTGATCCGATGCCTACGAGCTTTCCATATACTGGTTTACGCTTATTTACTTTCCCATTGCTATTGTTACAATCACTACAAAATACCAAAAACATTACTTTGCTTTCATTACTCTTTTGTTACCGTTACCATCACTATCATATTACTTTGCTACTAAACACTTTGCTGCAGATACTAAGTTTCCAGGTGTGGTTGAATTGACAACTCAGCTCCTAATACTTGATAATATTCTTTGGCTCCCCTTGTGTCGAATCAATAAATTTGGGTTGAATACTCTACCCTCGAAAGCTGTTGCGATCCCCTATACTTGTGGGTTATCACGGTCCGACACGAGCCATGTGATTAGGATCCAGCTTGGTATATCGTGTCTTCACCATGGCCCAGGCCTCTCACGCACCCTCTCGGCAGGCCGATATCTTCCACAGCCGGACACGCCGCCGCGCTCCCTTGAACAGCTCTACCAGCTTCTCCATGCTTCCTGGAGGGGAGTCGGATGGCCATAAAGCCTTGGCTACACTCCGCATCACCTGCCGAGCTTGCTCGTGCAACTGCGACAGCCCTTGCAGAAGATCACTTGATGATCCGGACACCTCCTCTTCGGGGCGGTTCGTCAATACACCTGCAATTACAGTTATATCAGCTACCGTTACCTCCAAACTGTTATAAGATAAAAGCGGCCATGTATTGAATATGTCGCCTCGCAACTTCTTGTTCTCCTTCATAGAGTCCGCTAGTTGAGCTCACACATCTTTCAGTTCTTCGCCCAGTTTGGCGTTCGAATCCTGGAGTTTCTTTTTCTCCTGAACGACTTTTGTCAATACACGCTCACCCGCTGCTAGTAGCTTTTTGGCTCCGTGTTCTTCGCTTCGAGCGGCGTCCAGCTGCTCCCGTACTTGGTCTAACGACCCAACACAAAGATAAATTCCCAGATTCGCACTATCGGTGTATCATTATCAATTTTCGTTAGAGGGAAATATTACCAAGAGATGCCTTGTATTTCTCCAGTTCGGCATTGGCAGCAAGTAGCTGGCGCTGACACTTTTCTAGTTCTTGAGCTCGCTGGGTGTTCTTCTCTGTAAGTACCTGGTTGTACATTGATCCTTAAATCAGTCGTTTCAACTCCTTTAAGTCTTGGGGGCTACTGGCATATGGTTATCATAGTCAGACAAAACAAATTTACCTGCTCATCTTTCAAATGTTGCTTTGTGGCCCTGTTAATTCCATCTCGGGCAGCTCGGATGTATGCATCGGCCGAGCTACATGCGTTAAACGACTCTTCTGAAAAGCCAGGGTCTTGTAAAATGGCCCGGCGGCGCCGATGATTCATGGCACTCTCCACTTCCGAGTTGGTGACGCATACATCATCTGAGTCCTCGGCTGGGGGATAGTCCGGCGTCGCCCCGCATCTGCCCCCGTCTTCATGGCACGATTTGAATCCTGGCTGCGGGAAGTACGGCCACTCGAACCTCCGGATATAGTCCGGTGCACCTTTCTCCTGACACATGGAAAACGGGAAGGTCATGGTTGGACGTGACTGCTCAGGTGCATGTTGACGAATTCGTACCTCTTCGATGAAGGTACGACCGTGTTTTCATTTGCTTTCCTCTTGGAGGACTCGCCCGGAGTAGGGGACGCCCTCTTCGGAGGAACCCTTGGAGCGGTACGTCACGCCGAACCCTTCCCCTTTTGAGCACAGGATAGTGCGGTGGGTAAGAAGGAAGGAGAGATTTCTTTTGAATAAGGTGTCTTCGGATCACTTACGTGTGAAGCTGGGAGGAGGCCGGGGTAGTCAGCGATAATAGGTACATATGTACCATCGTAGCTCATCTGATAGAACTTTCCCTCCTCAAGCTCCATGAATATGTCTGGGTCTTCTTCATATCCGGGGTCAAGATCCCGGTTGCGATTCTCCAGCTGAGGGGCAGGGTCATGGATCCCCTCGATAGCCTTTCGCCATTCCTATTATGAGCAGATAAGGTGCTGCCTGTCAACAAATGATTCAAGGACAAGATAAATTAAGTGAAGCCGAACCTTACCCAGCTGGGAGGATTGTACATGGAAAGTCCGTCTCGATGTTGGAGATGGCTGAACTCCTCCTTCTCCCCTTTATACAGCTCGGCCAGGATCTTGGCTAGAGCGCGGGGGGGGGGGGGGGGGTCTTCGGACCTTTTCGGCCATAACATGAGGCGTCGTTTTCTCTGTTATAGTGCCACATGGGCAGTCCTCGGTATTGGAGTGGCTGGACCCCCCGCGTTATGCAAATTGCCATCACTTCGACTATTGACAATCCGAACTGGGCAAGCATTTTAATCTTGCCCAGTAGCAAGCTGATTTCCGCGCTATCCTCTTCCTCGAGGCTCCGAGGACGCCAGATGTGGCGCTTCTTCAGCGGAGCATTTGAAAACTCGGGGAGGCCTATGGCGGACGGGGTCGGGTAGAGCGACGTCGTCAATGTAGAACCATTCGGAAGACCACTCTTCAGGAGCTTTCTTCGGTGTACCGGATAGATATGCGGTCCTGGCAATGCGCCACACTGCGGCTCCTCCCACTTCAAAGATTGATCCGCCTTGATTACGAGGGACGAGGCAGAATAATCTTCTCCATAAATCAAAATGGGCCTCGCAACCCAGGAATAGTTCGCATAGGCAGACATAACCCGCAATGTGGAGGATGGAGCCAGGGGTAAAATTGTGCACCTGGAGGCCGTAGTACTCCAGCAACCCTCGGAGGAATGGGTGAATTGGAAACCCCACCCCCTCAGCAGATAGGGGACGAAGCATACCCGTTCTCTCGCAGACGGATTGGGAAAATCCTCTACCTGGTTTTGCCCTTGAAGGAGGCCAACCCTGCTCGAACAGGGACCAGATCTGCTGGAGGGAGAAATCCCTGTGTTTGCAGCTTTTCCAATCGGCTATGGGGCTCAGAGCACCTCTCTCACTTGCTTCTCTCTAGGTTGGAACGGGAAAAGGAGCTGGGGTTGTTGGCCATGTTGGAATGGTCCTTGAGGGAGTCCTGGATTAGGGGGTCTCCGGACAGCCGGACTATATCCTTTGGCCGGACTATTGGACAATGAAGATACAAGATTGAAGACTTCGTCCCGTGTCCGTATGGGACTCTACTTGGCGTGGAAGGCAAGCTTGGCAATACGGATATGTAGATCTCCTTCCTTGTAACCGACTGTGTGTAACCCTAGCCCCCTTCGGTGTCTATATAAACCGGAGGGTTTAGTCCATAGGACAACATACAATCATACCATAGGCTAGCTTCTAGGGTTTAGCCTCTTTGATCTCGTGGTAGATCTACTCTTGTAATACTCATATCATCAAGAACAATCAAGCAGGACGTAGGGTTTTACCTCTATCAAGAGGGCCCGAACCTGGGTAAAACATAGTGCCCCCTCCCTCCTGTTACCATCCGCCTTAGATGCATAGTTCGGGACCCCTACCCGAGATCCGCCGGTTTTGACACCGACATTGGTGCTCTCGTTGAGAGTTCCACTGTGTCGTCATCATAAGGAAGATGGCTTGCCTTGTTGTCAAGGACAACATCACCTCTGGAGGAGCCCTGGCTGTAGGCCAAACTCTTCGACTAGGCGGCTTCGCCATGACTGCCCGCTCGGCCGCTGCGCCGAAGATGACCTCTCGGGTCATCGAAAATAGCCTCCACATCGGCTCAAAATTCGCTGAGCAGATGGATCCAATGCGGCTCTCCTCTTTGACCGAGATCTTGGATCGCATTGCCGCTCTAGGAGTCGCTACGGACTACGATCGGATCAGGCTTAAACCCGACCAAAGGGAGATTAACTCTCCGCCGGTCACCCATCAAATAGCGGTGGTGGAGGAGCAATGCGGCGATTCTCCCTCTATCCTGAGGACGAACTATGTCCGGATTCCCGAGCTCTCCGAACAGGATACGCGCTCGCGGGAGGACGCTGCCCTAACCCTGAATCCAGAATCAGGCCACATACCGAACCCGCAAGGCAATATCCCGGAGCCCGAACTTCCAAGATCGGAAACTCCCCTGCCCCGGGATCACAGATTGGGTCAAGGTCCGGATTTCAATCCACCCACCCAGATACAAACTATCTTTCCCACATTAGGCAAGCACCCCAATAGACAGTACATCACTATTGGGCCAGATTCCTCCTTGTAATGAACAAGGTCAAGGACTGTCGTGAGGAAGATGCAATTTCGTTCTTTTGCAACAATTGCACGGACAAGGGAGTTCTCAATGCCATAAGTCGCTGTGACATAGCACACTTCGCTGATTTGGCGGACATTGTACGGAAATACTGTGCGATGGAGAGTGCCTGGAAAACCCAAACGCAATTTTGGGATAATCCAGCTCTGACAAAACCCCCAGTCCGAACTAAAAGGGCGCAGTCTTCTAAGTTGCCTAACCCAATTACAAAGAAGGAAAAGCCCATTACAGGGCGTGGAACCGTATTGGAGGGATGGCTCAACGGGCCCTGCAAAATTCATAGTACAGCAGATACCATATCAACACACAGCCTTAGAGCATGTTGGGTACTCCGGCAGGTTGCCAAAAGCGGTGAGGATCTCCTCACCCAAAAAACCTCAGAGCACCTCCCCACGGATAACAACAAAGTACTAACAGTCTTCGAGACCTTCGCCTCAAATAATAGGCGTAAGCGAGCACTCCGCGGCCTCGCCGAAGTCTGCCACGTGGCAGCAATAAATCCATGGAGCGACACGGCTATCACCTTCAACGCCAGTGACGAACCTAAATTCCGAACAGCCCAAGCACCAACCGCTCTGGTCCTCAGTCCAATTGTGGACGGCTTTTGGCTCACTAAGGTGCTCATGGATGGCGCCAGCGGATTAGACCTCATCTATGAGGAAACTCTCCAAAAGATGGACATAGACAAAAACCGTATTGAGCAAAGCAGCATGACCTTTCGAGGAATCATCCCTAGTCGGGAGGCATGTTGCACTGGGAAAATCACACTTGATGTGGTATTCGGCACTCCGGAGAATTATAGGTCCGAAGAAATTACATTCCAAGTGGCCCCGTTCAGTAGCGGATACCACACCATTTTAGGGCGGGAGGCATTCACGATTTTTCAAGCCATACCCCATTATGGGTACATGAAGCTCAAAATTCCCGGACCCAAGGGAATTATCACTCTAGCTAGTGATCCGGACATAGCACTCCGCGCCGAGAACAAAACAACCGCACTAGCCCTCGAGGCGTTATCTGAAGCCCTTGTGGCGGAGGAGTTAACCGTGCTGCGCTCCACGATGGACAGGGACGACGTGATACTAGACAAAAGATCCAAGTCCACCTCCTTTAAACCAGCGGACGAAATAGTTAAATTCCAAGTCCATCCAACGGACCCTACAAAAATAGCATCCATTGGGGCATAGTTAGACCCCGCTGTAGATGCCGCACTACGGGAGTTTCTGTGCGAGAATTGGGACATATTCGCGTGGCATCCTTCAGACATGCCAGGAATCCCACGCAGATTGGCCGAGCATAGCCTTAATATTCTAAAAGGATTCAAGCCGGTCAAGCAGACTCTTCGGCGTTTCTCTGAACCTAACCGACAAGCCATGGGAGAGGAGCTGGCCAAGCTACTGGAAGCCGGATTCATTAAAGAAATAAAACATCCGGATTGGCTAGCAAACCTGGTGATGGTACCAAAAAAAGGACAAATCCTGGCGCCTATGTGTCGACTTCAAAGACCTTAACAAGACTTGCCCAAAGGATCCCTTCCCACTCCCTTGCATTGATCAAATCATCAACGCTACCGCAGGACACGAATCACTGTGCTTCCTCGATGCATACTCCGGTTACCACCAGATTAAGATGGCGGAGTCTGATCAAGCCGCAACAACATTTATAACACCATATGGCCCCTTCTGCTTTAACACAATGCCCTTTGGGCTCAAAAACGCCGGCGCAACATATCAGCGCATGATCCAGACATGTCTGGAAAAGAAGATCGACAAGACTATGGAGGCATACGTAGACGACGTGGTCGTTAAAACCAGACACGTTGACTCTTTAATAGACGACTTGAGGCTCACGTTCACCAATCTCCGAACATACGACATGAAGCTCAATCTGGAAAAATGCGTCTTGGGCATTCCCGCTGGAAAGCTCCTGGGCTTCATCGTCTCCAGTAGAGGAATTGAAGCAAATACGGCTAAAATCCGAGCTCTGTCATAGTTGGCTACCCCAACTGACCTGAAGAAAAATCCAGAAATTGACTGGATGCGTGGCGGCTTTAAGCTGCTTTTATCTCCTGATTAGGAGAAAAGGCACTTCCCCTTTATCGCCTTCTTAGGTGCACCGAACACTTCGAGTGGACGGATGCAGCCACGGCCGGACTGGAAGAAATCAAAGCCATCCTGGCCGCCAACCCAATCCTGGCCGCGCCAACTGTTGGCGAACCAATGCTATTATATATAGTGGCAAGTCACCAAGTTGTAAGTGCAGTGCTCGTCGTCGAACAAGAGACGGACGGACATAAATTCCCGCTTCAAAAGCCGGTATATTATGTATCCACCGTCCTCACTCCATGCAAATCACGGTACCCACATTACCAAAAGATAGCATAAGCGGTGTTTATGGCATCCCGGAAATTATGACACTACTTTCAAGAGTGTTCGATCATGGTGGCATCCAAAGTACCACTCAATGACATAATAAACAACTGTGATGCCATGGGCCGGATTGCCAAATGGGCTATTGAGCTCCTCCCGTTCGACATAACATATAAGCCACGACGAGCCATTAAGTCACAAGTACTAGCCGACTTCCTAGCCGAATGGACAGAAGCCGAACTCCCTAAAGAGTACGGCGCATACTCCAATTGGATCATGCACTTCGACGACTCAGACATGGTGCAATACGTGCTCCAAATACTATCTATGGACTCCAATAACGCAGCCGAATACGAGGCCCTACTACACGGCCTCCGGATGGCGGTCTCCATGGGCATCCAACGCCTAGAGGTGCGTGGGGACTTGAACCTCGCAATATCCCAAATAAATGGAGACTTTGATGCTAAGGATCCGAAAATGGCGGCATATCGCAACGCCGTCCTCAAAATGTCAGCTCGGTTCGAGGGGCTGGAATTCCACCATGTGGCTCGGGAAAACAACTAGGCAGCGGACATCCTAGCTCGTATCGGCACTAAATGCGACCCTGTCCCACCAAACATCTTCCTAGAAAGACCGTTTAGACCATCCATGCTATGGGAAGGGGACACCGACAAAATTAGTCCGGACCCGGCCACAACCCCAGTTACCGAATACTCTGACATAATCGGAGGCTCTGCCACCGAAATAACACCTTCAGCCCACGTGATAATGGCCGTCGTCGCCCCATGGACAGAACCATTCCTGGCCTACCTAACTAGACAGGAATTACCCGAGGACCAAAATGAGGCTCGCTGCATAGTGCGGCGATCTAAAGCCTACAAGGTCCATGAGGGAGAGCTTTATAGGAAAAGCACAACCGGAGTCCTTCAAAGGTGCATCTCCGAAGAGGAAGGGCGAAAGCTGTTGGCAGAAATCCATGTCGGACTCGGCGGCCACCACGCAGCAGCCCGCGCCCTTGTAAGCAAGGCCTTCCGTACAGGTTTTTATTGGCCGACGGCCCGAGCAGATGCACAGCATCTGGTTCAACATTGTGTTGGTTGCCATCTTTTTTCAAACCAAAGCCACATGCCACCTACCTCCCTCCAAACCATCCCCATTACTTGGCCCTTCGCGGTCTGGGGGCTCGATATGGTCGGACCCCTCAAAGGGGAACCCATAAGAGAAAATACTTACTGGTCATGGTGGACAAATTCACCAAATGGATAGAGGCCAAACCTATCAAAACAGCTGAATCCGGACCTATGATAGACTTCATATCCGGGGTTGTACACCGTTATGGCGTTCCTCACAGTATCATCACTGACAACGGCACAAACTTTATAGCCGACGAGGTGAAACTTTGGTGCAGCAACATGGGCATCAAGCTCGATTATGCTTTTGTCTATCATCCGCAAACTAACGGTCAAGTCGAACGCCCGAATGGTCTTATCATGAGTTGTATTAAACCCAGATTAGTCCGGTCCTTAAAGGAATCAGACACCCATTGGGTAGAGGAGCTCGACTCCGTACTATGGGGGCTGCGGACCACGCCGAATCGCACTACCGGATACACACCGTTCTTTATGGTGTACGGCACTGACGCGGTACTGCCTTGCGACATAATCCATGACTCACCTCGAGTGCGCATGTACGAAGAAAGAGAGGCCGAGCTCGATCGGCAGGACAGTTTGGATGCCCTGGAGCAGGAGCGCGATGTGGCAAAAGCCCGTTCCGCATTCTATCAACAATAGGCTCGAAGGTATCAAAGCAGAGAAGTGCGGGCCAAAACCTATAACGTTGGTGAACTAGTTCTGCGCCTACCGGAGAAGAAAAAGAACAAGCTCAAGCCCAAATGGGAAGGTCCCTTCATTATCGACCAGGTTCGGCATGCGTACCCAGGGAAAGGAACCGTTAAGGAACTATTCTCCCTGGAAGATGTTTCTTACTATCCATATAATATAAAATAGCTAGCTGGGCACTTGTATGTTCAAGACCTTATGACCCCTACGCCTGGTTTCCATGCATACCCCGGTTTCTATATAACCGAGTGGGTATTCGGATACACTCCGGACTATCGGGTCCAGAGGTCGAAGGGAAAAGGTCCGCCATGACAAATGATTTAAATCCGGCTAGGGACATTACATATGTCACTTGAAGTACATAGTCACTAAGACTGATTAAATTCTTCTTCTATACCATCCAACAGGCCGTCTAGCCTACAATCCTGTTGGGAATACTTTGCGGCTAACTCTACTTGATCATACACTAAAATGACAGGGATTTCTTTCCCATCGGGCCCCACAGGTCCGACCTCGGCCATGTGATTTGGGTCAGCCTTCGTGTATCGTGTCTTCACCATAGCCCAGGCTTCCTGTGCACCCTGTCGACAGGCCGATATCTTCCATAACTGGAAGCGCCGCCGAGCTCCCTTCAGCTTCTCTATAAGCTCCCCCATGCCTCCTGGCGGGGACGCTGACGGCCACAAGGCTTGGGCAATACTCTGCATCACCTGCCAAGCTTGTTCGTGCAATTGTGAGAGCTCCGGAAGAAGATCACCCGAGGACCCAGGCATCTCTTCCACGGGATGACCCATCAGCATACCTGCAGATATAACGCTGTTAGCAGGCTTCTTTGCCGAACTCCTTTAAAAAGGTTCATTCAAGCACTTACTAAAAATGCCACGCTAAAGCCGTTTATTCTCCTTCATGGAGTCCGCAAGCTGGGCTCGGACATCCTTTAGTTCCATGCCCAGCCGGATATTGGCATCTTGGAGATCGTTTTTCTCCTGCCTAACTCGCGTCAACACGCGCTCGTCAGTGTTTCGTTGTCGATCATCATGTGCCGTATCCGCCTCCATGGCCTCCGGATTCACTCCGGGGCCACCTGCAACATCTATTGTTAGGTGTGCATGTACGCCGCATACTACCTGGTACTGATATTCTTTGCAATAGACAAAAGAGTTACCAGGGGGACCCTTTGTGGACTCCTTCAATGCGGCAACAGCGGCTTCCAGCTGGGCCTTGCACTCGTCCAGCTCTTGAGACAGTTGGGTATTCTTCTCAGTAAGAACCTGCACAAATATTGATACTTAAATCAGTTGCGTCAACTGTTTCAAGTCTCAGGGGCTACTAATACATATAATCGTCAAATTTACTTACCTGTACATCCCTTACATACTGGTCTGTGGCTCTGGCTAGACCATTTTGAGCAGCACGGAGTACGCGTCTCCAGAATTGAAGGCATCAAATGCCTCTGGTGAGAAGCAAGCGTCACGGAGTACGGCCCGGCGACGCCTATGATTCATGGCTCTCTCCACTTCTGAATTTGTAGCAGACAGTCTATCCGCATCCTCTGTAGGAGGAGTATCCGGCATCTGCCCCATGTCGACTTCCGCCTATATGTCCGGCCCTGGAGCCCGACTGGTGGAAGCATGATCGGCAGCCTCTCCGGACATATTCCGGCGAGCGTTTTTTCTATTAAAGAAACACGGACATCATTACATTTTGAGAAAGACGACAACCACGGAGCGGGTTTTTTTTCATACCTCTGCGCCGACGTCTCTGTCCTGACCACCTTCCTCTTTGGCCCACCCGACCTTGGCGCCTCTTGCTGGCGAGTTGCTGCGGGTTCGACACGGCGTCCCGAATGCCTTGCCTGTAAAACACCATATGTATATGGTAGGTGAAGTGTCTAAAGGGGATCCTAGTTTTTGGAGTTGGGATTTTGGTTTTTCTTACGTGCGATGCAGGGAGTAGTCCGGGATAGTCGGCTGTAATGGCCACCATGGCGTCATCACAGCTCAATAGAACTGCCTGTCCATCAGCTCCACGAATATGTCCGGATCTTCTTCGAGTCCGGGACCAAGGGCCCGGTCGGGGTCCTCTGGTTGTGGAGACGGGCTTTTGACCTCCCTTACAGCTTTTCGCAGTTCCTACCGTAAAATGGCAAGGTAAGTACCTATGACAAAAAATGCGGGAAGAATGGGAGTAAGGAGATATAACTCACCCAGCTTGGAGGGTTGTACATGGACAATCCATCCCGTGGCTTGATGCAGATGAACTCCTCTTCCTCTCCCTTGAACAACTCGGACAGAATTTTTGCTAAAGCAGCAGTGGAGTCTGGCCCCTTACGCCCGCAACGGGTGGCATCATCTTCCCCGTTAAAACACCACAGGGGGTGCCCTCGATATTGAAGCGGCTGCACTCCCCGCATTATGCATATTGACATAACTTCGATTACTGTCAATCCTGATTGAGCCAGCACTTTAATCCGGTTCATCAGGTAAAGGACTCCTCCGTTGTCTTCCTCCTGGGGGCTCCATGGGCGCCAGCTTCGGTGTTTCTTCAGAGGAGCATTGTTGAACTCAGGAAGACCCCGCCGAACAGGGTCCGGAAGAGGGACGTCCTCCATATAAAACCATTCCGAAGGCCAGTCTTCGGACGTCTTCTTCGGAGTACCAGATAGGTATCCGGTTTCGGCGATGCGCCATATTTCGGCTCCACCCACTTGATAAAGTGACCCCTTCTGTGTGCAAGGGATGAGGCAAAATAACCTCTTCCATAGCTCGAAATGAGCCTCACAGCCCAGGAATAACTCGCAAAGGGCAACGTAGTCGGCGATGTGTAATATGGACGCAGGGGGTGAAATTATGCAGTTGGAGGCCTAAAACTCCAGGAGCCCGCGAAGGAACGGATGAATTGGAAATCCGAGTCCCCTTAATAAGTAGGGAACAAGGCACACCCGCTCCCCCATAGAGGGGCTGGGGAAGCTCTCTGCTTGCTCCCCACCATTGTAGGTGGCGAGCCCGGCTCGGACCGGAACCATATACGCTGGAGGGAGGAATCCCTGAGTCTGCAGTTCGACTAATCGACTGTGTGGGACGGAACATCTCTCCCAATCACCGGGCTTAGGGCTACGGGGGCGGGAGGAGGAGCTGCGGTGGTCGGCCATGTTGGAATGGATTTTTCCGAAGCGCGCTCCGATGGATTCTCGCTATGGGAGGATGGTATGGATTGGATCTAAGAATCCCCATCCCTTTAATAGACGATTTATTTATCTGGCTAGGGGGGTGAATGTAAAAACACCCTGGCTCCTCGTATTCATTCGACGCGTGGAGGATAGCACTTATTGGGTGCAGAAGCCAAGAAGTTCAACATTTATGGGTCCGGACACTGCTTGACAAACATTCAGAATTTGAGAAGAACCCGCCTTGCAATGCCGAAGACAATACTGCGTGCCGGACTTGATGTCATTGAAGCCTGGTTCGGGTCTACTGAGGGAGTCCTGGATTAGGGGGTCTAGGGACAGCTGGACTATATCCTTTGGCCGGACTGTTGGACTATGAAGATACAAGATTGAAGACTTCTTCCTGTGTCCGGATGGGACCCTACTTGGCGTGGAAGGCAAGCTAGGCAATACGGATATGGATATCTCCTCCTTTGTAACCGACCTTGTGTAACCCTAGCCTCCTCCGGTGTCTATATAAACCGAAGGGTTTTAGTCCGTAGGACAACATACAATCATACCATAGGCTAGCTTCTAGCACTACAAAAAAAGACACATCTGTGACATTTTGGGCCGAACGAATTTTTTTCCTGTCATACATATGACACTTCTATGAAGATAATTGTGACAAACCCCGGTATCATCATAGATGTGGTGGGCTCCTACTTCTATGACAAAAAATCATGACAGAAAATGGGCTTTTCGTCCTGGGTGGGCCGGAGACGCAACTGCATGACATTCTTTGGGCCGTCTATGATGGAAAAAACCATGGTAGAAGCGAGGGCGAGGAAAATTTCGGGGAGTTCCCGGTTACGGTGGGAGGTCGGGGGCCGAGCGATGCGCGTTTCTCTCGTACACGTACGCGCGTGTGTGCGAGGCGTTGCGCTCTAACTGAACCCGAGCGATTGGACTGCAGGCTACGCGTTACTGAACCCGAGCGATCGATCGACGACTGTTAACTGAACCCGATCGAGCGATTCCTTCGCTACTGCTGCTAACTGAAGCCGATCGATGCTGCCTCTGGATGAAGTGAGTGTTGGGGGGGGGTGGATGAATAGTTCCCGGTGGGGGTGGATGAACAGGACCCCGTGGTGTTGCCTCTGGATGAACAGGACCCCGATCGATCGAGCCGGTTGGGGCTGGATGAACAGGACCGTGGAGGCTGGATGAACAGGACCACCCCGTGGAGGGCAGGATGAACAGTAGACGGTGGAGGCAGGATGAATAGTAGCCCGTGGAGGGTGGTTGAACAGGAGCCCGTGGAGAGGGCTTGGTTGAACAGTAGCCGGTGGAGTAGCCGCGGTGGAGGTTGGATGAACAGGAGCCCGTGGATGAACAGTCGCAGGTGGAGGCTGGAGGAGGTCGACGGTGGATGAACAGTAGCTCGTGGAGGCTGGAGGGGGTCGACGGTGGAGATGAACAGTATCCCGTGGAGTCCCGTTTTGCGTACGCCACACCCCTCCCGATGAACAGGACCCCCATTTGACCGTAGCGCTCCACACACAAGTCCGTTTCGTCCGTTTTCCGTACGCCACACCCCTCCGATCAACAGGACCCCCGTTTCGACCGTAGGAGGTCGTTTCCTCCGTTTTGCGGTACGCCAGACCCCTCCCGATGAACAGGATCCCGTTTCGAACATGGCCGGTCAAACACAAGGCCGTTTCCTTTGTTCTGCGATACGCCCGGCCTCGTTTCCATCGCCTGTTCCATCCAAGCCCTCCCGATGAACACGACGCATTCCGTTGCCTCCCAATGAACACGACGCCTTCCGTTGCCTCCCCATGAACACGACGCATTCCGTTGCCTCCCCATGAACACGACGACGACGTTGTTTCTCTGTTCTGACCAGCCATGTACACGAGCCCTGGAACGTATGCGCGAGTGGCGTTCGAGACCCCGCCCGATGTACACATACGTGCCGTATTTTCTTTCTTGCACCTGGCCGCCTCTACTACGACACGTGCGCCTCTACATCAACCAGTATATATGTACGTACACGTTCGCGACCAGAATGACAACGCTACGTACGCTTCGACCAGGTGGGTCCTGACTGTCAGGCACTTCCTTGCATGCGAAGATGTAGCTGGTGGGTCCCAACAGTCAGGGGGGCGAAATACGGTGGCCCGTCCGGTGGGTCCCGCTGTCAGGTGGAGGAATAATTATTTTGCACGTAATAAGGAAGGCACTTCCTTGCTGCGGCCGTGGACCCAGCTGTCAGCCTCTCCACGTACAGTCCATGTCCGATGGAAGCCGTTCCTTGACCACGTTGACCACCGCGCCGAGAGCACCAGGGCGGTGGACGACGGCGAGGCCTAGGAAGGGGACGATGTGGAGCCGGGGAAGACGCGGCAGTGGATGCCCACGCGTAGAGGAGTACGAGGGTTCACTGGTTCGCTGCGGTGTGAGGCTGCCGTCGCCGCAGAATAACAGGGGGTGTGGGTGAGTTAGAGGGATGGCCTGGCCAGCGGTGGGACTAGTAGGGGGCGGTGAGGCCTCCGCCGCATCGCAGCCGGCCACGGGAGGCAGGAGCACGAGGCACGACCGGCGCTGGTGTGGGCGGCTGGAGCAAGAAGACCAGAGGTTGAAGAAGCACTACAGCCGTTGGATGGACATCGTACGGTCACTGGAGCTAGAATCGTGCATATTGACTAAGTTGACAAAGCCCTCCGTCCCCGTCAACTTAGTAGGCCCACAAGTCAGCCTGCCACTATACTGGGTCCCAGCTAACAGGGGGAGTATTCATTTTTTTTGTGCGTAATAAGGAGGCACTTCCTTGCGTGCGAAGATATAGCTGGTGGGTCCGAGCTGTCAGCGGCGGTAACGTTTTTTTCGCGAAATACAGAGGCCCTTTCGGTGGGTCCCTGATGTCAGGTGGAGGAATCATTATTTTGCGCGTAATAAGGAGACATTTCCTTGTGTGCGGCCGTGGACCCAGCTGTCGGCCTCTCCATGTAAAGTCCACTTCAGATGCATGTCGGTCGTTGACCACGTTGACCAGGCCGCGTCGAGAGCACCAGGGCGGTGGACGACAGCGAGGCCTAGGAAGGGAACAACACGGAGGCAGGGAAGACTCGGCAGTTGTTTCCCACGCGGAGGGGAGTACGACTGTACGAGGGTTTACTGGTTCATATGCCGTCGCCGGAGAATAACAACAGGTGTGGGTGAGTAGAGGGATGGCTAGGCCAGTGATGGGAGTACGGTGGGGCCGTGAGGCCTGCGCGGCAGCAAAGCCGGCCGCGGGGAGGAGGGAGCAGGTTGTCCCGCCTTCGCTTGTTTGAGCGGCTGGAGCAGGAAGAGCAGAGATTGAAGAAGCACGACAGCCGTTGGATAGCCATCCAACAGTCACTGCTTGTGCGTCAACCTTTTTTTAGGAAAGCCTCAAATCTATGGAAAACAGCATACAGCCCATGTTCCATTATTTCTAATAATTTACAGCCCGTTTGCTAATTATTAAGGTTTTTTTGGAGCCCATATTCTTTTTGTTAGCATTACAGCCCATATTGTGGCCACGGTTAAAAAATTATAAGAAATTTTGCATATTTCGGTGCGGTCCGAACTGTTTTTAATCCTGAAATTTCGACTCACATTCAAACTGATTTTAAAAATAAATGTATATCAATATAAAATCCAACAAATTCTCCATGCATAAAAATTAATGTAATTTCATATCTCGAAATGAAAAAAAGATATTTGAAACTAATTGCCGGTTTGATGTGTTTTAAAAATGTACAGCCCATTTCTCATTACTGATGGGCCATTTTCTCGGCCAGCTGAATGAACGCTCTCCTCGTCTTGAGAGATTTGCAGCCCAACAGGCTTGACAAAGCGACTTACTTGGCAAATCAAAAAAAAAAACTGGGCTGTGGCCGTGGACCCAGCTGTCAGCCTCTCCATGTACATTACTCTTCTGATAGAATGTCGTTGACCACGTTGACCACGCCGCGCCGAGAGCACCAAGGCGGTGGACGACGGCGAGGCCTAGGAAGGGGACGACGCAGAGCCGGGGAAGACGCGGCAGTGGATGCCCACGCGGAGAGGAGTACGAGGGTTCACTGGTTCAGCTGCGGTGTGAGGCTGCCATCGCCGCAGAGCCTGGCTAGCGGTGGGAGTAGTAGGGGGCGATGAGGCCTCATGGCAGCACAGCCGGCCACTGAAGGCAGGAGCAGGCGGTCTCCCCGGCGCTGGTTTGGGCGGCTGGTGCAAGAAGAGCAGCGATTGAAGAAGCAGCAGGACCGTTCGATTCAAAACCAACGGTTACTGCTGCTAGAATCGTTTGTTGACTAAGTTGACAAGCCCTGTGTACGCGTCAACTTAGTAGGCCCACAGGTCAGCCTCCCAACCGGTGCGCCCCAGATGTCAGTGGGAGGAATCATTTTTTCGCGTAATAAGGAGGCAGTTGATTGCGTGCGGCCAGGCCAGCGGAGGGTGTAGGGTGGGCCGGGGAAGCCTGCGCGGCATCACAGCGGGCCACAAGAGGAGGGAGCAAGCAGTCCTGCCGGCGCTAGTTTAGGCGGCTGGAGCAGGAAGATCAGAGATTGAAGAAGCACATCGGCCGTTGGATGGACATCCAACACTAACTGCTGCTAGAATCATGTGTTCACTGACAAAGCCTTGCGTAAACAAGTCAGCCTCGAAATCTGTGGTGTGTACAGCCCATTTGCTATTATTTTTATAATTTTTACTCATTTTCTAATTCATATGGAATTTATTACAGCCCGTTTTCCATTTTTAGAGTTGCTGGCCATTTTCTGGTCAGTACCAGGGTCAAAAAATTAACTAAATATGTGGGAAATTTTGAAAATTCGCAATTTTTTGTTGGGGAACGAAATATTCTTAATCCAAAAATTAATAGCCATACTAAAACAAATTTAAAAATAAATTAGTACTATGTCATGTTAAATCCAATGAAATACGTATAAGATATCAGTGAAGAACAAAAACAAAAAAATAAACTTATATCCCATTTGCTATAATTTTTTTGGAATTTTCAACCCCTTTTGATATTACTTTTAACAGACATTGACCATACTCTTAAGCCAGGCCGGAATGCATCTTTTCTCATCTTGAAAGATTTGCAGCCCAGTAATTCGGAGAAAACAAATAGGCCTAGCTTGGGTATTCTTCAAAAAGAAATATTGGGCTACCTATTTTCCAAAAGAACTGGTGCATGAACATTTAGCTTTATTTATTTATTTATTTACTTATTTATGTTTAGGGGACCATGAGCATGTACCTGGGCCGGATTCATGTGAGAGCCTCCCTTCCAGCTAATTATGGGCTTCTCTATTGGGCCTTCATCAGTGGGCTGCATGTTATCAACAAGTGGAAAATGTGTTCCGAGTTTCAAAAAAAATGTGTTCCGTACGATAAATAGTATGCACTACGTACGGTATGGGGCACTAAAGGATTGAACGGTGCAACGACTTCCAAAACATTGTGTTTGTCGTTCTAACAACACATTTATTCAACCAACAGACGAAATATACTACTGATTGTACATTGAAAACAGCAGCAGCAACCAGGGCTGGGGGTGCAACAGAAGCAGTAATTAGGCCAGAAGAGTGAAGACGCAACTCTCTCTTCCAAACCAAACATCAGCCATCATTACAAAAGGGCCCAAAAAAGAACAAGTGTATGCATCAAACTAAATAAAGATCCTACTACACCAAGTGTACGCATCTAACTAACTGGCTCAGTTAGACGTTACTATTTATTAAGCTGTGGAGATTGGCTAGCGGCTTGAACCAGATGGGTGCCTGACGGGGGAAACTCCAGCCAGCAGGTCGAAGTCTGATACTTGCGACCCTCTCTCCTACTTTGGGCTGCAGAGCATGGTGGCACATATCAGGGTATGGTGCATGCAGAGATGCATGGTATGCTGTGTACACACAGTTTTGCCTGATGAACGAAACCGCACTTTCATCATGATCCTTGCCGTCGGTTATCTCCTGGTTAATCGGATAATTCAGTCCGACAAACAGAGAGCGTGTACCAAGGCTACTTACCAGCCTCCAGCCAAAAATTCCTGAAGGCCCAGAGAAGCCGGGATCCTGCTCAAAGACCTTGCAGTGAATGTGATTGTATTCCGTGAAACAACACGTCCGGTACGTGGGAACGATCATCAATCTTTTGCCGTTGTCTGATCGAGCCAGGAACCACCTGCAACTGCCATGCCGCTTTTCTTTGAAAGGTTCTGGGATTAGGAAGGGTAGGGACACCAGGCGGCCTACAACATCATATCAAGATGGAGTCAAATAAAAAAGGGCTCTTGGTTTAGTCAATCTTAAGAACAACATGTTATGAGCATGAATATTTTTTCAGCAAATTTTGATAGTAATATAAGCAAGCCATCATGATATCATAGGAAAGTAACATATTGCTGTAACAGCCATTTGTAGCAATGACTGGAGTAGGCCAGCAATACGTCCAGCCATAGAAGGAGTTGACAGCGTAAATGAAGCCCTTGTGTTCAATGGCATCAGAGAACCATGGAGGATGTATGATCTAGCGATGGACGTGCATATTTATCCACTTACCGCGGTGACCTGTCAGATAGGCGAGACCACGGTTGAAGAACGCAATTAGCCTGAAGTTTTATAATTCGCAGATCTTGTGGGCACTTGGCAGATTACAACCTTGAGCAAATCAAACTTGGTATCATGTTGGCTACTGTAAGATTCTGAGTATTCTGGGCTGCGGTGCCAAAGCAGTGCAGTGTTAATCGAAGGAAGGGGGATCAATCGCCGGGTGTAGACCTCCACGAGCATCCAGCTGCCGCGACTGTCGATGAGCACCGTCCAAGACGTGTTCATGCCGACCCAGTACATATCGTTAATGTAGTTGAGGCTGACGGGGATCGGATCGCAGTCAAGGGGGTTGATGCTCGCCACCCTACGATAGTTATGCTTCATGACACGCCGTTTCTGAAGATCAGGCGGCATTAGCAAGCAAGGAGCTGGCTTAAAAAGCTCCGGCCTGAGGGCTTTGAGTAAACGGTACAGCCCCGACGAGCACGCGGCGAGCGGCATGGTACTGAGATTGTCCACATGCGAAACAATGAGCTTGATTACCTCTATGGGGAGCGAATTCCAGCCACTCTTTCAGCGGACGCTGCTCGGCTCTGCCATTGTTAGTGCTTGGGTTTCGAACGAGGGGGGGGAGGCGCCTTAGCGGGGATGGAAGATTGGACGAGATTATGTGCAGACAAAGATGGAGAAGCGAATATGTGCTGCAGGAAG
>NC_053023.1:591750465-591764677 GCF_003073215.2 Triticum urartu | reverse complement strand
AATCCTCAAATGCTTCATCAGCAGCAGAACTCCAGACGAACTGATCCGTCTTCTTCAACATCTGATACAAAGGGATCGCCTTCTCACCAAGGCGGCTGATAAACCGGCTTAACGCGGCAATCCGGCCTGCCAGGCGTTGAACATCATTGATACACTTCGGTTTAGCCAGGGAGGTGATGGCTGTGATCTTCTCCGGATTAGCCTCAATTCCCCTGTTGGACACCAGAAAACCCAATAACTTGCCCGCCGGTACACCAAAGACACACTTGTCCGGATTAAGCATCATCTTGTATGTTCTCAGGTTATCAAAGGTTTCCTTCAAATCATCAATCAGAGTCTCCTTCTCCCTGGATTTAACCACGATATCATCCACGTAAGCATGTACATTACGGCCAATCTGCTTGTGAAGACAATTTTGTACACACCGTTGGTAAGTTGCCTGGGCACTCTTGAGCCCGCAGGGCATAGACACATAGCAGAAGGCTCCAAAGGGAGTTATGAATGCCATCTTCTCCTGGTCCTTAACTGCCATTTTGATCTGATGATAGCCAGAATATGCATCCAAAAAACTTAAACGCTCACAACCCGCCGTAGCATCAATGATTTGATCAATATGGGGGAGGGCAAAAGGATCTGCGGACAAGCTTTATTAAGATCTGTGTAATCCACACACATACGCCAGGTGCCATTTTTCTTAAGGACTAGCACCGGATTGGCAAGCCACTCAGGGTTGAAAAACTTCAACAATAAAACCAGCTGCTAAGAGCCTGGCTACCTCTTCTCCAATCGCCTTGCGTCTTTCTTCATTAAACCGGCAGAGGAACTGTTTCACCGGTTTGTATTTAGGATCCACATTAAGTGTGTGCTCAGCGAGTTGCCTCGGTACACCTGGCATGTCAGAGGGCTTCCATGCAAAAATGTCCCGATTCTCATGGATGAACTCGATGAGCGTGCTTTCCTATTTCGGATCCAAGTTGGCACTAATGCTGAACTTCTTGGACGAATCGCCAGGTACGAAGTCAACAAGCTTAGTTTCTGCTGCCGATTTGAACTTCAGGGCCGGATCATGCTCCGTAGTTGGCTTCTTCAACGGAGTCATGTCCGCTGGATCAACATTGTTTTTATAGTACTTCAACTCCTCGGTGGCACAAACCGACTCTGCATAAGCCACATCTCCTTCCTCGCATTCCAAAGTGATTTTGCGGCTTCCGTGAACCATTATTGTCTCCTTGTGACCCGGCATCTTGAGCTGCAAATACACATAACAGGGCCAAGCCATAAACTTGGCGTATGCCAGACGCCCAAACAGGGCGTGATATGGACTTTGGATTTTCACCACTTCAAACGTTATTGTCTCCGACCTGGAATCGTGATCATCCCCAAAGGCCACTTCAAGAGCTATCTTACCAATGGGATACGCTGATCTGCCAGGCACTGCACCGTGGAATACTGTATTGGACGGTTTGAGATTCTTATCTGTAAGTCCCATACGACGGAAGGTCTCATAGTATAGGATGTTAATGCTGCTCCCTCCATCCATGAGCACCTTGGTGAACTTATAACCTCCCACCTGAGGCGCCACCACCAGAGCCAACTGGCCCGGATTATCGACCTGGAGTGGGTGATCCTCTCTGCTCCATATGATTGGCTGTTCAGACCAATGTAGATAACGGGGTGTGGCCGGTTCAACAGAGTTGACTGCCCGCCTCTGAACCTTCCGGTCTCGCTTGTCCAAGCTAGTGGTAAAGACATGGTACTGCCCATTACTCAACTGCTTTGGGTTGCTTTGGTAACCTGACTGTTGCTGCTATTGGTTGTAACCACCCTGGTTGTTCTGACTATTTTGACCATTATGTCCGCCCGGATTACCATTAAATCCTGAACCGGAACTTCCTCCACCGTAACCCGGCCCGGACCCTGAACCACCGCCAGATCCGTGATCATACCGGAAATTATTAGAATTTTTGAACTCCTGCATAATAAAGCAATCCTTCCAAAGGTGGTTTGCTGGCTCCTCCTTCGTCCCATGTCTTGGACAGGGCTAGCTTAGCAGATAGTTCAGGCGGTTTGGGTTGGGGTTGGGCGCTCCACTACGATTTTTCGGCCTACCCTTGCGCCGCTGGCCATTGTCCTGTACGTTGGTATTAGCCACAAAATCCATGTTGCCATCCGCTTTACGCTTGCCTCCTCCGCCATTGCCTACCCAGTGATGCTGCTGACCTTTGGAGCTGCTGTTCTTCTTCCCCTTCCCTGTCTTGTCATCATCAGATTCGGGATCCTTGGTACTATCAGAATCAGCATATTTTACCAAAGCGGCCATGAGGGTCCCCATGTCGGTGCAATGACGCTTCATCCGTCCCAATTTCAACTTCAGGGGCCCAAACCGGCAGTTGCCTTCTAGGGTTAATACTGCGGTGTCAGCGTTGATGTGGTCTGAGGAGTGCAACACTTGTGAAACCCGGCGCACCCAATGAGTCGTTGACTCTCCTTCCTCCTGGACGCATGCAGCTAAGTCCACTATCGACATAGGCTGTTTACAGGTATCCTTGAAATTGTTGATAAATCGGGCTCGTAATTGGGCCCATGAACTGATAGAATTAGCGGGCAAGCTTTTTAACCAAGTACGGGCCGTTCCTTCAAGCATCATGGTGAAGTATTTCGCACACGCCGTGTCATCCACATCAAGCATCTCCATGGCCATCTCATAGCTCTCTACCCATGTCTCTGGTGGTTGATCCGCCGTATAATTTGGTACCTTGCGTGGGCCTTTGAAATCCTTGGGCAAGCGCACCTTGCGTAAAGCGGGGACGAGGCAAGGCACCCCCAAAGAACTAGAAGAACACCAGGTTCGATCGAAATGGTTGGACGAACCGGCGTGAGCTGCCGAGCCAGATGCTGTGCGGCTAACTCGGCCTCCCTACGCGCTCGGACCCGGTTCACCACTTCCTGAGCGTCATCAGCACCACCCGTCGGGTTGTTGCAACGGGGAGCTCCACGTCGTTCATTACTCGACACTGCTGGTTCATCCATATGTCTGCTATAGCTCCGGCTTGGACGGGGGGTCGAATGGATTCGGTCGCGGCTGTACAAGTACGCCTCCTATTGGGCCAAAGCTGTCCTCAGAAGTTCCTTGACCCGTCGCGTCTCTACTGCTTGTGGCGAGTCACCTTCAACTGGAATGGCCTCCAGTCATGCAGCAGCGGCAACAAGATTGTCCATTGGGTTGGAGTAGTGACCCGAAGGTGTTAAAACATCCCGAGGTATAACGGTGTTTTGACGAGGCGGGTCCATCTGACGGGGCTGAACCGGTGCACCCGTCCCAGGGGCTTCTGCCCGGTTCCCCTCCAGCGGATTACTGGCTCTTGGTCCTGGAGTGTTGAAAAGGTCTCTGGCCTCGAAAACTGGAGGTAAGCGGGACCGGTGCTTCCTCCTCATGACTTCATGCGACGCGCTCTGATCCAACATAAGCCTGTAGGCCTGTGCGTCTAAAGCGGCCCGCTCTGCGGCCATCCTGGTGTCCTCAGCCGCCAGATCCGTTTTGGCCTGGGTGATTTGTTCCTTTACCTTTTCTCCGCGTTGTGAGCGTCCTGATCTGGCGGATTAACTTCTGCCATAAGCACAGCCAACGCATCAAATAGTTCTGATAGAACCTGAGCCGGTGGGCGCACAGGGCCTCCCGCCCCGGCAACCGTTGCCGCTGCTGAACCGGAGATCGTTGCCGCGGCTGTCGAAGAGTGAAGCGCTGCTTGTGTTTCGGTCATGAATATTCCAACCCGGTTAGGCAGATCAGAGGGGTCCGGAATACTGTCGTGGTTTTGTCACGGTAGTAAAGGTAAAGGTAAATTCTCTCTATAGATATGATAAAGTTGAAGTCCCTCCTACTAAAATTGTAGTAAAGGTAAATTCTCTCTATAGATATGATAAAGTTGAAGTCCCTCCTACTAAAATTGCTAGTCAGTGCTTGGATGAGTTTGATGACTTTATGTTTAAGCAAGATGACTTTAATGCTTATTTTGGTAGACAATTAAAGCAGAATACCTTTATGATTAAACGCTTGAGTGATTATATAGATAATATTAGAGGTGAACTTAAACTTGTTAGCAAACATGCTTCTATGGTTACCACTCAAGCAAAACAAGTACTTAAAGCTCAGAAAGAAATGCTTGATGAAATGAATAGTAAGAAAAATGATTATGCTGTTAGAGTGGCTACTAGAACTGGTAGAATGACTCAGGAACCTTTGTATCCTGAAGGCCACCCTAAGAGAATCGAGCAAGATTCTCAAAGAAATAATATTGATGCACCTAGTTCTTCTAAAAGGAAGAAAAGGAAAAATGATAGAACTGTGCAAACTTCTAGTGAACCTATTGCTGAACCACCTGATAATCCAAATGATATCTCTATGTCTGATGCTGAAACACAATCTGGTAATGAATATGAACCTAGTGAAAATGTTAATGATGATGTTCATCATGATGCTCAACCTAGTAATGATAATGATGTAGAAGTTGAACCTGCTGTTGATCTTGATAACCCACAATCAAAGAATCGACGTTATGATAAAAGAGACTTCGTTGCTAGGAAACATGGCAAAGAAAGAGAACCATGGGTTCAGAAACCCATGCCTTTTCCTCCGAAACCATCCAAGAAAAAGGATGATGAGGATTTTGAGCGCTTTGCTGAAATGATTAGACCTATCTTTTTGCGTATGCGATTGACTGATGTGCTCAAAAACAAATCCTTATGCTAAGTATATGAAGGATATCATTACTAATAAAAGAAAGATACCGGAGGCTGAAATTTCCACCATGCTTGCTAATTACACTTTTAAGGGTGGAATACCAAAGAACTTGGAGATCCAGGAGTACCTACTATACCATGCTCCATTAAAAGAAATTATGTTAAAACTGCTTTATGTGATCTTGGAGCCGGTGTTAGTGTTATGCCTCTCTCTCTATATTGTCGCATTATATCGTAGACTTGACTTGAATAAGTTGACACCTACTGAAATATCTTTGCAAATGGCTGATAAATCAACTGCTATACCTGTCGATATTTGTGAGGACGTACCTGTTGTGGTTGCAAACGTTACTATTTTAACGGACTTTGTTATTCTTGATATTCCCAAGGATGATAGTATGTCTATATTCTTGGAAGAGCCTTTCCTAATACTGCAGGGGCTGTTAGTTGGCAACAAAGGCAATGTCACTTTCATGTTAATGTAATGAGCATACGGTGTACTTTCTGAGGAAACACCTCATAGTTTATAGTGTCAACTCTATGGAAAAATCCATCGATTATATTTGGAGGTTTGATTTCCTTTCCTACTGTCAAAAAGAAATATGATACTTATTGTTGGGGATGTCCATATCCCCGTTGAGGTAACATAGTGTTATCGAAAAATTTCTCCGGTTCCAATGATATCGAATGAGTTTGTTAACAAGGACTTGATCAACCTTGTTAGTGGATTCTTTTTGATGAGCATGAGATGGATGAAACTAGAAGCACAACCTTCTGTACCCTCTTTATATTTTCTGTTCTTTAGTAGAAATAAAGTAAAATAGTATTTTTCTGTCTGTTTCCTGACTTATCCGTGCAATATAAAAATATCCCGAAAATAAAAGTCCTCAGAATGCCATGCCAATTTAATATGATTTTTTCGGGAATATTTAAGGATTTTTAGTGCAAAAATTACCGCGGGGGGAGCTGCCACCTGGTCACGAGGGTGGAGGGCGCGCCCTACCCCCCTGGGCGCGCCCCCTGCCTCGTGGGCCCACGGTGGCCCTCCTCCACTTATTCCTGCACCCATCTTCTTCCTCTGTCTCGCACAAACCCGAAAAACCAACTCAAGCTCGTGTTCCAGCAACTTTTGCTGCGATTTTCGATCTCCTTGCTCAAAGCACCTCTCGCAAAACTGCTTGGGGAGATTGTTCCTTGGTATGTGACTCCTCCATTGGTCCAATTAGTTTTTGTTCTAGTGCTTTATTCATTGCAAATTTGTGCTGCATAGGTGACCATGTTCTTGAGCTTGCATGTCAAATATATATGGTTCCAAGTAGTTCTAATGCTTGATATATGCTCTAGGCACTTGTATGAGTAGTTGCTATTAATTATTGAAGTTGGTTCACTTTTGTTTGAAGTTACTAAAAATTTCAGAATTATTTTCAGAGAAAACAATATGCTTAGGAGGATGTTCCAAGGTGGTTCTTCAAGGAAGCAAGGTCCCAGACTTGCAATGCGTGATGGTGACGAGGAACCACCAAGAGACGCTCTCGTGAGGCCCTGTGAATGGCCTTCGGAAAATTTTATGAATCAAGTGGGAATTAAAGAAGAATTTTACGCATATGTGCGTAATGCTGGTCTTGAGGACTTTGAAGCTGATAAATGCCCCCAGTATCGTTATCTCACAAGTTCATTTGGGGAGGTTTGATTATTCATCTTCGCGTAATTCTCCTTCAGTCATGTTTGACCTTTATGACAATCTTATACCATGGACTTAGAGGATTTCACTCGTGCATGCAAACTTCCATCTTGGGGTAGTATCAGGGATCCCCCTAAATCTGAATTAGAAACTTTCTTGCTAGTAAACTGTGGGGGAATCTAGAGATATAGCACAGGCCACTATAGGGAGCATTCACTTTCCTGCTATACATTATTTTGCTCTCTTCATTGGTAGATGATATAACTGCTAAGGATGAAGCATGTCACATGTGTGCCCCTAATCTCAGCATTCTCAGAAGTGCTGTGTTAGGGGACCAAGCTTATCATATGGGAGCCATTGTAGCTCGTAGGTTGCATCTTAATAGACGTAACGGAGATTTCTTTGGAGGAATTTATGCAACCCGCTTAGCTAATTTTCTTGATGTAGACATTCGTGAGGGTGATGTGGAGTTGCCCACTTCTTATTTAGATCTTGATCCTATGTTTTCCCACCAGTTCATTGAGAGGACTGGACCACCTTACCAGTATCGACTAATCTTTGACAGACGGCGTGTGGTCCGTGTTGCTCTTCCTGCTCCTACCTTCTTTGATTTTCAGGCGAGAGGAAGATATATTATTACCAGAGAGGAGGCAGATGAGTACGAGAGGGGAGTGGAAGCAGCCCGACGCCGTGCTGCTGCTCAGCAGGCGGTAGCCGCTGCATCGCAGTACGACCCCAGCTTCACCTACGGATATCAGCCAGGTTATCCCTGGCAATAGACCAACTTAGGCCAAAAGCCTAAGCTTGGGGGAGTACGTATTTCCCACCGACATTACATTCATGTTCACACTCATTGCTAGATGTCGGTGCTCATACTCTTTCACTGTAATATCCATGCTAGTTTATTTTCCTTTTTCCTGCTTTCTTCTTGTGTGTTTAATAAACCTTAAGAAAAACAAAAAAAATTAGTGTTAGTCTACTTTCCATGCTTGTAGTAGAATTAAAAAGAAAACCCAAAAATATTTCCCGTCCTTCTTTTGCTTGTTGGGAGCTTTCCCGTGTAAATAGTTTTTATTTTTCTTTTCCTTTCTTTGGGGGTCGAGAAGACTATATTGAAAATTGCTTAGTGGCTCTTATATGCATGATTGTTTATTTAACTTAGAGCCATATTACTTGTCTTCTCTCTTGAGTTGAATGCTTGCAGATTCCAGCTTAGTCCAATGCACGTGCACTCTTATTATTATACACACCGTTCGGTCGTGCAAGTGAAAGGCAATAATGATGATATATGATGGACTCATTGGGATGAGAAAAGCTGGTATGAACTCGACCTCTCTTGTTTTTGTAAATATGATGATTCATCGTTCCTGATTCAGCTATTATGAAGTAAACATATTTGCAATGACATTTAGAGATTATAGTTGCTTGTGCCATGCTTGATTAGCTATGAGTTATAATGGTTAACCTTGCGTGCCAACATGCTATTGAGATGATTATGATGTGGTATGATAGGATGGTATCCTCCTTTAAATGAATTGAGTGACTCGACTTGGCACATGTTCACGCATGTAGTTGAATCAAATCAACATAGCCTTCATGATATTTATGTTCATGGTGGATTATATCCTACTCATGCTTATATTCGGTGTGAATTAATTTTAATGCATGTTTACGACTGTTGTCGCTCTCTCAGTTGGTCGCTTCCCAGTCTTTTGCTAGCCTTCACCTGTACTAAGCGGGAATACTGCTTGTGCATCCAAACTCCTTAAACCCCAAAGTTGTTCCATATGAGTCCACTATACCTTCCTATATGCGGTATCTACCTGCCGTTCCAAGTAAATTTGTATGTGCCAAACTCCAAACCTTCCAATGAAATTCTATTTTGTATGCTCGAGCAGCTCATGTGGGCTGCCTATATCTTCCATGCTAGGTGGGTTATTCTCAAGAGGAGTGGACTCCGCTCCTCATTCACGAGAAAGGGCCGGTAACCGGGATGCCCAGTCCCATGATCCAAAAAGATCAAAGCAAATCAAAATAATTAAACAAAACTCCCCTTGGGACCCGTTGAATGTTGGAGGCACTCGTTGTTTCGAGCAAGCCATGGATTGATGCTTGTGGAGGAGGGGGAGTATAAACCTTTACCATTCTGTTTGAGAACTTCCTATAATGCATGTAGTATGGAAGATACAGCCGTCTCATAGTTCTTACGTTGACAGTGAAAGTATGCCGCTCAAAATATTATTTATCTCTATTTCAAAAAATCGAGCTCTCGCACCTCTAGAAAGCCCTGCTTCCCTCTGTGAAGGGCCTATCTATTTACTTTTATGTTGAGTCATCACCCTTCTTATTAAAAAGCACCCGCTGGAGAGCACACTGTCGTTTGCATTCATTATGATTGGTTTATATTGGGTATGACTTGACTGGATCTCTTTTACCATGAATTACAATGTTTAGTCAGTCCTTGATCTTTAAAGGTGCTCTGCATTTATGTTTTGCGGTCTCAGAAAGGGCTAGCGAGATACCATTTTGTTATATCATGTTATGATTATTTTGAGAAAGTGTTGTCATCCGAGTTTTATTATTATGGCTCGCTAGCTGATTATGCTATTGATATGAGTAATTGTGAGACCTACGTGTTATTGTGAGTATGGTTAGTTCATAATAATTGCTGAAACTTGAATGCTGGCTTTTCATGTTTACAACAACAAGAGCAAACAGAGTTTGTAAAAGTTTTTCTTTTTTCTTTCAGTTTGTCAACTGAATTGCTTGAGGACAAGCAAGGGTTTAAGCTTGGGGGAGTTGATACGTCTCCGTCGTATCTACTTTTCCAAACACTTTTGCCCTTGTTTTGGACTCTACTTGTATGATTTGAATGGAACTAACCCGGACTGACGCTGTTTTCAGCAGAATTGCCATGGTGTTGTTTTATGTGCAGAAAACAAAAGTTCTCGGAATGACTGAAACTCCACGGAATATCTTAGAATAAAATAAAAAATCCTCGCCAAAGATGAAGACCAGGGGGCCCACACCCTGTCCACGAGGGTGGGGGGCGCCCCCCTAGGGCGCCCCCCTACCTCGTGGGCCCCCTGGATGCCCTCCGATGCCAACTCCAACTATATTTGCTTTCAGAGAGAAAAAATCAGAGAGAAGAAATCATCGCGTTTTACGATACGGAGCCGCCGCCAAGCCCTAAAACCTCTCGGGAGGGCTGATCTGGAGTCCGTTCGGGGCTCCGGAGAGGGGGATTCATCGCCGTCGTCATCATCAACCATCCTCCATCACCAATTTCATGATGCTCACCGCCGTGCGTGAGTAATTCCATCGTAGGCTTTGCTAGACGGTGATGGGTTGGATGAGATTTATCATGTAATCGAGTTAGTTTTGTTAGGGTTTGATCCCTAGTATCCACTATGTTCTGAGATTGATGTTGCTATGACTTTGCTATGCTTAATGCTTGTCACTAGGGCCCGAGTGCCATGATTTCAGATCTGAACCTATTATGTTTTCATGAATATATGTGAGTTCTTGATCCTATCTTGCAAGTCTATAGTCACCTACTATGTGTTATGATCCGCAACCCCGAAGTGACAATAATCGGGACCACTCCCGGTGATGACCATAGTTTGAGGAGTTCATGTATTCACTATGTGTTAATGCTTTGTTCCGGTTCTCTATTAAAAGGAGGCCTTAATATCCCTTAGTTTCCAATAGGACCCCGCTGCCACGGGAGGGTAGGACAAAAGATGTCATGCAAGTTCTTTTCCATAAGCATGTATGACTATATACGGAATACATGCCTTTACATTGATGAATTCTCGTTCTGTGTCACCACGTCCATAGAGCTATCGTGTGAAGCATAGCCATGAGAGGGGTAGGCGTGTGGATTAGTCTGTATCGTTACCTTGTACGACGCAGACTATTGCGAAGCGCATTTAGCCTATCTAACGCCGGATCTCCAGATGATAGTCCGTTTTATGCTGCGTCTTCGACGGCCTCGACGATCACCGGCGGCGAAACTTTAGAGGCGAGGCTAGCAACGTTCAGTCGCGATAGCATGACCCGGCTGACTCCGCATCGGCTCCGCAAAGTGCCGGGGAAGTCACGTCTCGTCCAGCAACGACGGCGGGGTTTGAGCGAGTCGTACTTGTGTACTTCACGCGTCGCAGGGCCTTACGATCCCTGTGAGAGCTACGCTAGGATAATTAGCTACGCTTGGATAGATTGGTGGGTTGGGGGGGCACCGGCACACGCGCGGAAGGATTGTTGACTCCACTGGCGCATGGGCGCCGTGTCGTTGTACTAGGGTCCCGTTGGGTCCCTGGACGAGATATACCCGGAATGTGCTATGCACGGCGGAGTGTGACGGCCCGGGGCCACGAGGAGGGACAGCGCATAGGCGGAGTCCTACTCGCCATCGGGCCGTAGGATTCCCCCCTGATTCTATTGTGAATAGGGATACGGGAGGGGAACCAAGGCAAGGGACATCGAGGAGAGAGGAGGAGAGGGGGGTCGCCGCCCATCTCATATGTGCTATTCGCACTAGGGGAGGGGGCCCGCGGCGCAGCGCGATCCCGCCATCTATCTCGCACGGCTCACACTTGCTGTCAGTCTGACCTATCCTCCTCGCTCTTCACTGCCTTTGGCTCCGTTCTTGTCCATCGTTTTTGGATGTTTATCGCGCGGGCCACCTTCGCCTCTCACTTGCTCACGGAATAAAGCCCAATCAAGGCCCATATAGCTCTCCGGGGGGTTCCGGTAACCTCCCGGACTCCGTCGTAAAATCTCCGATTTTCACACCGAGAACACTTCCGATATTCACAATATAGGCTTCCAATATATCAATCTTTATGTCTCGACCATTTCGAGACTCCTCGTCATGTCCGTGATCACATCCGGGACTCCGAACAACCTTCGGTACATCAAAATGCATAAACTCATAATATAACTGTCATCGAAACCTTAAGCGTGCGGACCCTACGGGTTCGAGAACAATGTAGACATGACCGAGACACGTCTCCGGTCAATAACCAATAGCGGAACCTGGATGCTCATATTGGCTCCCTACATATTCTACGAAGATCTTTATCGGTCAGACCGCATAACAACATACGTTGTTCCCTTTGTCATCGGTATGTTACTTGCCCGAGATTCGATCGTCGGTATCTCAATACCTAGTTCAATCTCGTTACCGGCAAGTCTCTTTAATCGTTTCGTAATACATCATCTCGCAACTAACTCATTAGTTGCAATGCTTGCAAGGCTTATGTGATGTGCATTACCGAGAGGGCCCAGAGATACCTCTCCGACAATCGGAGTGACAAATCCTAATCTCGAAATACGCCAACCCAACATGTACCTTTGGAGACACCTGTAGAGCTCCTTTATAATCACCCAGTTACGTTGTGACGTTTGGTAGCACACAAAGTGTTCCTCCGGTAAACGGGAGTTGCATAATCTCATAGTCATAGGAACATGTATAAGTCATGAAGAAAGCAATAGCAACATACTAAACGATCAAGTGCTAAGCTAACGGAATGGGTCAAGTCAAGCACATCATACTAACATACTAAACGATCGGGTGCTAAGCTAATGGAATGGGTCATGTCAATCACATCATTCTCCTAATAATGTGATCCCGTTAATCAAATGACAACTACATGTCTATGGTTAGGAAACATAACCATCTTTGATTAACGAGCTAGTCAAGTAGAGGCATACTAGTGACGTTTAGTTTGTCTATGTATTCACACAAGTATTATGTTTTCGGATAATACAATTCTAGCATGAATAATAAACATTTATCATGATATAAGGAAATAAATAATAACTTTATTATTGCCTCTAGGGCATATTTCCTTCAGTCTCCCACTTGCACTAGAGTCAATAATCTAGATTACACAGTAATGATTCTAACACCCATGGAGCTTTGGTGCTGATCATGTTTTGCTCGTGGAAGAGGCTTAGTCAACGGGTCTGCTACATTCAGATCCGTATGTATCTTGCAAATCTCTATGTCTCCCACCTGGACTAGATCCCGGATGGAATTGAAGCGTCTCTTGATGTGCTTGGTTCTCTTGTGAAATCTGGATTCCTTTGCCAAGGCAATTGCACCAGTATTGTCACAAAAGATTTTCATTGGACCCGATGCACTAGGTATGACACCTAGATCGGATATGAACTCCTTCATCCAGACTCCTTCGTTTGCTGCTTCCGAAGCAGCTATGTACTCGCTTCACCATGTAGATCCCGCCACAACGCTTTGTTTAGAACTGCACCAACTGACAGCTCCACCGTTTAATGTAAACACGTATCCGGTTTGCGATTTAGAATCGTCCGGATCAGTGTCAAAGCTTGCATCAACGTAACCATTTACGATGAGCTCTTTGTCACCTCCATATATGAGAAACATATCCTTAGTCCTTTTCAGGTATTTCAGGATGTTCTTGACCGCTGTCCAGTGATCCACTCCTGGATTACTTTGGTACCTCCCTACTAGACTTATAGCAAGACACACATCAGGTCTGGTACACAGCATTGCATACATGATAGAGCCTATGGCTGAAGCATAGGGAACATCTTTCATTTTCTCTCTATCTTCTGCATTGGTCGGGCATTGAGTCTTACTCAATTTCACACCTTGTAACACAGGCAAGAATCCTTTCTTTGCTTGATCCATTTTGAACTTCTTCAAAACTTTGTCAAGGTATGTGCTTTGTGAAAGTCCAATTAAGCGTCTTGATCTATCTCTATAGATCTTAATGCCCAATATGTAAGCAGCTTCACCGAGGTCTTTCATTGAAAAACTCTTATTCAAGTATCCCTTTATGCTATCCAGAAATTCTATATCATTTCCTGTTAGTAATATGTCATCTACATATAATATCAGAAATGCTACAGAGCTCCCACTCACTTTCTTGTAAATACAGGCTTCTCCAAAAGTCTGTACAAAACCAAATGCTTTGATCACACTATCAAAGCGTTTATTCCAACTCCGAGAGGCTTGCACCAGTCCATAAATGGATCGCTGGAGCTTGCACACTTTGTTAGCTCCCTTTGGATCGACAAAACCTTCCGGCTGCATCATATACAACTCTTCTTCCAGAATTCCATTAAAGAATGCAGTTTTGACATCCAATCTGCCAAATTTCATAATCATAAAATGCGGCAATTGCTAACATGATTCGGACAGACTTAAGCATCGCTACGGGTGAGAAGGTCTCATCGTAGTCAATCCCTTGAACTTGCCGAAAACCTTTTGCGACAAGTCGAGCTTTGTAGACAGTAATATTACCGTCAGCGTCAGTCTTCTTCTTGAAGATCCATTTATTCTCAATTGCTTGCCGATCATCGGGCAAGTCAACCAAAGTCCATACTTTGTTCTCATACATGGATCCCATCTCAGATTTCATGGCTTCAAGCCATTTTGCGGAATCTGGGCTCACCATCGCTTCTTCATAGTTCGTAGGTTCATCATGATCTAGTAGCATGACTTCCAGAACAGGATTACCGTACCACTCTGGCGCGGATCTTACTCTGGTTGATCTACGAGGTTCAGTAGTATCTTGTTCTGAAGTTTCATGATCATCATCATTAGCTTCCTCACTAATTGGTGTAGGTGTCACAGAAAACGGTTTCTGTGATGTACTACTTTCCAATAAGGGAGCAGGTATAGTTACCTCGTCAAGTTCTACTTTCCTCCCACTCACTTCTTTCGAGAGAAACTCCTTCTCTAGAAAGTTTCCGAATTTAGCAACAAAAGTCTTGCCTTCGGATCTGTGATAGAAGGTTTAT